>NW_025765691.1:0-122145 GCF_003918875.1 Haliotis rubra
GAAAGCAAAATTCTGGATGTTTTCTGTGGAAATAACATTCATTTCATTCTATACAATATTTTAAATGCATATCACATTCTAAAGCTGATTTCTTCAAAACTTATGTATTATAAGAACAATAAAAATAGAACAAGAACAAGAAATTTATTCAGGATCAGAAGTCACATGGTCAAGAGTACAAAGCATTGGATCACCCATGTGCAAAGGACACAGGTGGGGACAAATATTACATTTATCTTAATGCAGTGATGAAAATGTACAGCTTTTTAGGAATATGGCATGTTTTCATTATATAATGCACATAATAATTAATGAAACATTAGTAGACCAGCATTTGTGTGTTTTTGCTTACTATATTTAAGATTCTTTTTGTGGATCTCTACGAAATTTAAAATATATTTGGGTATGACATGGAAGCAGCATGAGCATATTTACTGATATTAAATATCTTGATATTGATAAAAGTGTAGGTCCCTGGATGTGATTTTAAATCTATAAATTGTGAAAGAATAGTGATAATGAGTAGTTTGGACTGCTTGGTATTCTTCAATAAAATATTTGTTATGCAGTCAGGAGCAGCTATGTGAAATATGATATCCAACTTATATCCAGTGCAAATCATCAACCCATCGGAATGTTCCAGTAATGAATGGTGAAAATGCCTATAAATGGTTTTAGGTCTTAGAAATACCAGCACCTATATAATATACAAAGTGAAATGGTGTGTGAGCATGCGCTTATGATTAAGGCACTTAAGAGAAAGAGCGAGTAGGTAGTGAGTATGGTTTTATGTTACTTTTTAGCAATATTCAGCAATAGCATCTAGAACCCGGGGTCTTGGGTCTTGAAGACCTTAACCACTAGAGATACCCCACCTGCGCCAGAAGAAGAAGAAATTATTTTCTCAAAAGTAATGCATGCTGTGATTACAAATTGTATAGACATAGTGATATGATACATTAAAAGGGCCACCCACAGCCAGTTGGCCTACGAGACCACTCATTACTTGATGAGAACAAATAAAAGATATAAAGAAGTGAAGAAGATAGTTATAACCACACACACGCACGCACACACACACACACACGGGTGGTTGGTTGTGTGTCCAAGCACTTGATAAATGTTACAAGGTTTTAAGCAGCTAGCTGAAGATATATGTGACTTGCATTTTGCATGTATGTCACAGCATATCAATACAACAAAGAAACCATTTTTCTTCCCGCCCCCACCCATCCACTTTTAATTTTCAGGTCATTTTGTAAAGCCTTCACTCTCTCCGACTTGTTAAGTTATGATAAGCCCATGCCATTACCGACATTATCTTGACTATAGCGTCTATTTTTGCAATGTTTTTGCTCACTTTCTACATTCAAATTTCGGAATAGTAGAATTCTTTTGTGGGCTAGATGGCACCAGGAGGCATAGGTAGCCACGGCTGGGTAACAAAGATTTGGAAACCAGTTCGCACACTGACTTATGATATCCCCTCATTGCCAATAATGGATTTGTCCACCCCCTTCGATTACCCACCCAATTGGAGAGGTTTGGGTGTGTGTGGGGTTGGGGTGATTCGAGGGAGGGGAGGAGGGGGAGTGACCAACCATTATTGGCATGGGTATATATTAAACATGCTATGCACACCCCTCCCTCACCTTCAGTCTGAATGAATGGGAACAAAGCCGGTGTGCAACCTCTCCCGTCTTTCATTCTGCTTAAGGGGTCAGTTTATCTCCGATAGACCCTTCCGTCTTTCATTTCTGTGTGGGTGTAAAGTTATATGTCCGATATACCCTTCCGTCTTTCATTCTGTGAGGTGTAACTTATATATCCGATATACCGTTCCCGTCTTTCATTCTGTGGCGGTGTAAAGTTATATATCCGATATACCCTTCCCGCCTTTCATTCTGTGTGGCTTAGTTTTTTATCCGATAGACCCTTCCCGTCTTTCATTCTGTGGGGGTTAGTTTTATATCAATATACCCTTCCCGCCTTTTCTTCTGTGAGGTGTGAAGTTATATATCCGATATACCTTCCCGTCTTTCATTCTGTGAGGTGTAATTTATATATCCGATATACCGTTCCGTCTTTCATTCTGTGTGGTATAAGTTATATATCCGATATACCCTTCCGCCTTTCATTCTGTGTGGCTTGAGTTTTTTATCCGATAGAATGCTTCCCGTCTTTCATTCTGTAGGGGGGTTAGTTTTATATCAATATACCTTCCCGCCTTTTCTTCTGTGAGGTGTAAGTTATATATCCGATATACCCTTCCCGCATTTATTCTGTGAGTGTAAAGTTATATGTCACGATATACCCTTCCCGTCTTTCATTCTGTGAGGGTGTAAGTTATATATCCGATATACCGTTCCCGTCTTTCATTTCTAGCATGGTGTAAGTTATATATCCGATATACCCTTCCGTCTTTCATTCTGTGTGGTGTAAGTTATATATCCGATATACCATTTCCGTCTTTTCATTCTGTGAGGTGTAAAGTTATATATCCGATATACCATTTCCGTCTTTCATTCTGTGTGGCTTGGATTTTTTATCCGATACTTACCGTTCCCGTCTTTCATTCTGTTGGGGTTAGTTTTATATCTGATAGACCCTTCCCGCCTTTTACATTCTTTGAGGGTGTAGAAGTTATATATCCGATATACCCTTCCCGTCTTTCATTCTGTGAGGTGTAAAGTTATATATCCGATATACCCTTCCCGCCTTTTCTTCTGTGTGTGGTGTAAGTTATGTATATCCGATGAACCCTTCCCATCTTTCATTCTGTGAGGTGTAAAGTTATATATCCGATATGCTGCCTTGCCGCCGTTATTCTGTGAGGTAATAAGTTATATGTCCAATTTTTCCTTCCCCGACTTTCGTTCTGTGTGGTGTAAGTTATATATCCGATATACCCTTCCCGACTTTTCATTTCTGAGGGTGTAAGTTATATATCGATATACCTTTCCCGCCTTTTATTCTGTGAGGTGTAAATTATATATCCGATACACCCTTCCCGACTTTCATTCTGTGTAGTGTAAAGTTATATATCCGATATACCCTTCCCGACTTTCACATTCTGTGAGATGTCGTATGATGACAATCAATGACTGTTTACCAACAACATCGCACACCTGTAATACTGCTAAAACAAATACATGCTCATGATATAGTCAGAATTGTACATTCGACTCTGCTTTTAGTAGAGATTACTTATCGACGTGGAAAAGGTTTGGCCTCTTCTATTAATATATCCAATATACGCCCTTCCCTCCTTTCATTCGCTGTGAAGGAAGTTATATATGTGTGTACACACACACACACACACACACACACACACACACACACACACACACACCTTGCCTTTCAGCTTGAATGATAATTACAATATTTTGTTTTCAACACTTTTATCTAAGGGATAGTTCATAATTGATGGGGTGTGATGCTGATCTTTATGGAGTAGCATGAGCAAAGTGAATAACCCACTCCCCTTACAATTTATTTACAAAGTAAGTGACACCCCCATGCAGCATGTAAAGTACTCTCTCTCTCTCTCTCACACACACACACCCACCCCACCCCTAGTATTTGTGTACAAAATTGATGTCCCTTCTACCTCCCCAGAACAAAGTGGGTGACCCCCTAAAATCATCACCGCCAGCCATAAATTATAAACAGTCCCAAATGTGATTTGTTTGGCTTCAGCTTTGAGCCATTACCCAAAACAGCTGAACTAAGCAACCAATTTAAAGGAGTTAAGGATCATGTATAAATGCAGCAAATTCTGTCCACAAACACCTGTATACGGACATGTTTTCACAGTTACATAACTAATTACGACAAAAAATCAGAATTATTTCCAGAACACAATGGGGTGTTTGAGGCTATTTCCATTAACGTTGCCGATTATATGATATTTATTACGTGATGTAAATTACATGATGCTTGCATTATAAAACAACACAGTTAATGAAAATGAACGCATCATTACACCATGAGGAGGTTTATGAAATGTGGACGCCGGCCAGGTTTGGAGCACGTTTGTGCCCAAGGTATAAAAATAAGGCCTCCCCAAGCAATAGCAGCCATTGTATCCTGAGAGCAGCATGAACCCCAAGATGAAGAAGATTGTGTGTTAGTGTGTTTGCTGGGGAGAGGGAATGACAGAGAATGCAACGTGCCTTATCTCGCCAGCCCTGTAAACCGTCACATGCCTGGATGCGTCGTGATAAAACGGGACGAATCCGCTACCATACAAACTAGCTTTAGATATATGGCCACGCCAAACAAACGTGGCCGAACGTGACAAAACTTGAAAGGACCGTGAGATGCCGGGGAATACACATGCCCCCGGTCCCACTACGTACCCACTACTGACCGCCTACAAGTACACAAGTTTTGTTACGGCCTGTTACGTGCTGTCAAGTTTCTTTGCGTTCCCCCCGTTTTACTACGGCCAAGCACTTTCTCATTAGATTATGAACCGTGACTGCCGGGGCAAATGTTTGAACAGTTTAAAAATCTGGCATAGCATCCACGGCAACCACGGACTGACATGTTCGCTCATTCAGTCCCCTACGTTGTCTCACGTCCATCCCGTTTGGTCCCCGTTTCAACACGGGGCTGCCGTGGCCACCGGGAACAGTGTAACCCTAGCATTAGTTGGTTGGTTGTTTAACGCCGCAGTCAACCCCCAAAAGTACTAGAATCTGTACTTTACTAAGAAAGTGTAATCCCAAATATAACATATGTTATAAATGTGTATTTGTTGGCTTTCACCCTGAAGAACCAATTTCCTCGAGGCTGGCAGATCTAACCTATCCCATTTGGGTAGACCGATGCACATGCTGTCAGTTACTGGATTGTCTGGCCCAGACTCGACTTTGAACAGACCATCGTCATATATAATGAATGCTGAGGGCAACAAACGAACCAACCAACCAAACATGCGAACCAACTAGATGCATGGTCATGAAGGGATAATTGAGGAACGGATGAAGAACAGGTGGAGGGATAAATGCAGAAAGAATGGTGGTACAAATGAACAGATTAAGAAATACTGTATTTATTACATAGTATGAGAGTTTTGTTTCTTAACGCCTTGTAAGAAGCAATGTGACCGCTGACCTAGACCAGAATCTGCTTCACAGTCTGACGTACCCCACTCAAAATGTGGTTGGACCGTTATTTTCAGTTTGCCCTGGCAGCGTAGACATCCTATGACCTAGGGGCTGACAGATACACCACATGTAAAGGCAACATTTCTATGTCTTTCACATAGCCCCGTGAACTAAAGTTGAGTCGGTCGGTCGGATTCCAATAAAAAAGAATAATATAAAATCTGAATTTGTTCATATCTGCATCAGAAAAGAAGATTAAGAACATCTATAAGTTATTTCTGCTTTATGGAAAAACCCAGACGAGCGGTCTTAAAAACCAATTTATTCTGTTTTCATTTGGTATTCAAGAAATATATATGTCAGCAAGATCATTTTGTTAGAACTTCCTTATGTGTATCACTTGTAAATGCCATTCAAAGACCAAGATCATTTGTTGTCAAATTTGCAGATTTAGAATCTATAACAAAGATTGTACTGCAAAGCAAAACCAGCAGAAAATATGGAATAGATTGAATCAGATGTTACTGCCACAACGTTAGACACCTCGACGTTTTATGTTTTAATACCTTAATGTATTAATGTTAATAATCAACAAATGTTAATACCAAGCGATTATCTTGTTTGTTTTATTAATTTTCACGACTATCTACAGCCTTCACCATACCACTGACACAGGCAGGAAGCAATTGAACGAGCAGTCAGTTGGTCCTGATTTCGAGTGGATTTTTTATCATTGGGTCGGTGGCCAATTTACAGTCGGGCGAAGAGAAACACAGAAATAAAGAATTTTCTTTAATCATTGCGAAATGTCTCGCATCACTTGATTGTTAATTGACACAAAGCATAGAAGGAATCAGTCACGACATAGGTATCCCATCATGGTGTTCGTAATAGTCTGTACAACAGCAGGCGGTGGATGGAAGTCAGGCAGTCCGAGCGCTGAAGTCATATCCCAAAAGTCAAGGAAGATAACTCTGTCTTTCAAGGGACGGAACTCTTCGTGGAGTATATCGCGGAATACCAGACCCCAGTAGGAGTACATTTCATGGTACGGTTGCCTGAAATAAGCATGCGGTCCTCTGACTGCCACTACGACATTAGGGGCCCGTTGCATGAGGGTTTTGGTTCTTGAGACCAGTTTTCTGACGTGCAGTCTGTAGACGTCTTGGTGCACCACGATGAAGTGGGTGTTCATGTACAACACAATGATATCTCGAGAATTGTTTTGGATTTTATCAAAATGGTGAGATTCGGGTTTGGTATACGTTTTCGGGTAGTGTATGAGTCCAGGAAAGTAGGGGAACTCATGGGGCTCCCAGTGGACGGAGTAGTTGTGATGAGGATGGAAGAGGACTTTAGGCTCGTGGGGTGCGGGGAACGACAGGAGCAACCCTCAACACGTTGTTCATCTCCATGAAGATCTGTATGCTCGTCGAGTCGCCGGGTATCCACAAATTCCTGTTTTCAGACATGCGCGGTAGGCCGGCTCTGTGATGGGAATAGTCACTACGCACAGTCAGGGAAATCCACGCGCCCCTGTAGAAGAATCCAGACGGCGCTTCAACCCGCCAGGTGGCGCGAGGTGACACGGCGCTGCAGGGGTCGACGTCTTAGAGGAAAGGACGCCCTGGTTTTCAGGACCTGCGGAAGAAAATATTTAATGAGATCCAGGACAAATACTTGCAAGTACGTTAAAGACTTTTTCATGTTACTATAGCTAATGTGTCATGCCTTTTTCTTTTAAGTTGTATATAATCGGAAAAAATAAAAGCCATACAAATAAATAGGTATTATAATGAAACTTTATTTGAGATGAATCTGTAATGAATGTTATTATTGTTGCCGTGCATCTGTATATACAAATGTTAATAACTGAGAAATTAATCGTGATTTCATATTACCTTTGGATATATTCACCGTAATATTTTGTACGAATAATTCCTGTTCTGTATCACGTGACCTGCAAATTTAAAAGTTTGTAGGTAAAAACATATATCTACATAGTTTACGTTACATGCCAAATAGTATATTTCACAATAACACTAAATTTGAACACGCAAATATCAGCGTTCACGAGATAATATGAACATCCTGATGATAAGAAGTAATGTTACATTATTTTAAATTGTTTACAGGAAACGTATATTAATGGGTATCTGTAAAACTTGGATTATGATGTGTGAGTTTCGTTATTTGTTTCCTTCAGTATAGTTTTGAAAGTAAGTGCAGGCAGAAATGGATAACCTTGAGTACAGAGCAGTCATAAATTTTTGGTCCTCCAGGGCCACGCGGCGAAGCACAGTGAAGAGCGATTGACAGCAGTACGAGTACCCCATGTGACAGCAGTACGAGTACCCCATGTGACTCAGTACCCGTACTGCTATACTGATGGAGTACATGCGATTAGATGTCACGTGACCAGAAACTAGCGACATGTGCATGTCACATATTACGTTTATGTGAATGATAAAAACCATTCTTCAATATCATACAGTTATTTCTATCTTGCGCATATCAGAAGTATTTTAGGCTGAAAACGTTTTGATAGCCCCTCGTACTTAGTCAATGCTCAAACAATTTACTTACGTCCCTTCAACTTCAACGGTGAATGTTGATTAAAAGACATATTAATATGAAGGTCGTGAATCGTGTACTCACAAGTCGTAAATAAGCTTCTCTATTGGCGACATCGGTATCCGTCGCCGATATGTCCACGTGTTCACCAACATGCTACAGTTGAGGTCTGGATGCAAGGGGCGGACACAGTAGTACGGCAGGTCACCGTTGTGCGCGGCCAAGTCGCAATATTCCGCTGGGGGCATTGGCCGCGTGAAACAGAGAGTCGACTCCATCGCGACGCCATTGAAGAAGTCTGCGTGCGCAGACCACAATGTGTCATATTGATGATATTTCCGATAAATGAGAGCGATTTCTTCTTTACGTTTTTCAATATGACAGAAAATGGTTGGCGTCCCAGCCCAAACTGCTCTAAAAAATGCCGGTGTAACTTCCGTTATTATGGTCCATGACGTCACCGGTAACGCTGGCTCCCAATCCACGTTCTTCCATCCATAACCGGAAGTAGTCTCCGCCGCCAGTTCGTCTGTTTCCGTAACTGTCGTATGTTTCTATTCTGACGTTGATGGTGTCGTTTAGGGCAAACGTTGTCTGTCCATGAAGGTACAGCCTAGACAACCGTGCGTCCGTCACCGTCTTGAGATCAATATCCAAAGGATTTCGCAGAATGTCCTCTTCCGACAAGTAGCGCCTCGGTTTCTCCACCATCTCCATGTTAGTGTCGATCTTTGACCACTGTTTCATCACGACGTATAATCTATAACATGCAGTGTTGAACAGGTTCAAAGAAAAAGTGAGTTCGTATATATGCCGCCTTGATGATACAGTATTTTATTCATAGCGTCAGCTCCATATGTGGGAGAATGCTTTTGTTGCCATGGAAATGATGCAGTTCTTAGACATTACGTTGGCCCTATAATTAAGGACATACATTTTGGCTATCAGTGTCTTTTCTTAATTAGTCTGAATTAGTGGCCGCGGGATAATGAATGGCAGAAAAACAGAATAAATAGACTCGACGTAATGAAGGCAAAGAATCTAACATTTTAGATTTTACTCACCTTTAGGAAACTTGTGATCGGTACATCCGGAAATACATGTACTGCAGTAATTATTTGTATTATTGGGAATCATTTTAAAAGAATCCAGCCCATCCCACTTTATTCAATGGACTCAGTGGGTATTTTATTCCAGCATTTACGTCCTACACTTCAGGGGTTCAAAAATCCAATCGCCCGACGCCCGGGACAAGTCAGTTTTCATTTCGGGCAAATAATAGTATCTTACTTGTCCGTGGGCTACTAGATAATTTCCACTTATGGTTTCAAACTGCAAATAAACTTAGATTTAATTTCGTATATGCTCAAAATGTAGCTATTAAATTTCGCAATGATAATAAAGTAGAGTTATCTTTCTTTGCTATTTATCACTTTTCAATAAATAGTCCAGTAAACATTAACATCAAATACCATTTTGATTTCTTCTTTCATAATTACATCATCATAATTATGTCATAAAATCAGGGCAAGTGTAAAAATTAGTCAGGACAAGTTACTTTCTTAAAGTGACTTGCCCTGAGGCAAGTAACTTTAAAATTTTTTTGAACCCCTGCACTTACATATCCCCTCGTGTTCATTCATGGAAAGATGAGGTTTATCTAGACTAACACTTGGTCTCTGAATATATTCAATTTTGATTGAAACAAATAATTCCGTTAAAAGTGATAAGGATGCCCAGTGACATGGAAGACTCAGAACCTGAGCAACTCTAGACTTGTTTCGTTAAGTAGTATAGCATTGAAGAAAGGGGTGGGTGGAAGGGAAATAATGCGGTTATAGAACTGTGAGATTAATGTTTACCTTGTTGCTTGTTGGTTGACTAGCGTCGTCATCTGACTGTGCATGTACAGAACGCTGAACATCCCCAAAACACACACGCACAGCAACGTCTTGGACGTCCTTGCACGTCTCCCTTGCCACATCATGCCTTGTGTGCGCCAGCAGTAGGCTCCTGTAAGCATCTGTGTATGTGTATATTAGTCGTGGCTGGGCAACATCTGCCACCACCTTAAAGGTCTTAACCTAATCACGCCCACCACACTGTGCCTTGATCTACCATAAATATAACACGTTCTGGAATCGCAATTATGGTAACAGGTATGTAACCTCTTAAAAATCACAAATTGTATTGGTGACGCGAACAGTATAGTTTCCATGTCCAATCGCTTCGTTCATATTCCGAGGAAAATATGTTGCAGTCTGCAATTTTTCAGACGCAGTATGTCTATAACTTTCCATTCTCTAGGGAGCGAACGAGTATTGTTTTACGCCGCTTTTAGCAATATTCCAGCAATATCACGGCGGGGGACACCAGAAATGGGCTTCACACATTTTACCCATGACGTTTGACAAAACAAGCATTTCACAAATAACACGTTATCGGGAATTTTAGCACGAAGCAGGCCAAATATGACACGTTCAAAACATTATTAAAATCCCCATCATATGCATGTGCTTTGCATTCTGTTACTCATAAACCCTATAGATCTTTCAGTGCATTACTACAAATGGCCCAGGAAGTTATATTGCAAGTTCAGTTGTAAGTTTTATTACATTACAATGGCCAAAAGGGTTATTCAGTATGTTGTAACAACACAGGGACATTTCAGAAGAAAAATGGCGTTATTCACAGCATTCCTTACGTTTACATATCTTCGTAAACATTCGTACACATTTACGTAAACGTTTTTTTTGTTAAATCAGGGTTTCAGACAAAATAATGAATTTTCTATGCAATTACCCTTAAACATCTCCTTTTCAGATAGAAACAGGGGCGGCGGGGTATTTAGTGGTTAAAGCGTTGGCTTGTCACGCCGAAGACCCGGGTTCGAATCAGTCAAAGGGTACAATGTGTGAAGCCCATTTCTGGTGTTCCCCGCGTGAATTGGAATATTGCTAAAGCGGCGTAACGCAAACTCAGTCAGTCAGATAGAACAGAACTGAATAAAGTTATTCACAACGTTATGTTAACACAAACATATTTAGAACCCCCAACCCCTAAAAACAAAAATCCCCTTTGTTACTATTCGATCAGTAAATGTCCCCGTATGAGTCATCGAAATGTGAGATGTTTGATGGATCAGATCCACCTTACTACGACTGAACGTGTAACAGAGCTATGACGTTTTCATGTCAACACATACATTATTACATTCGACCCGTGAAGATCAGGGGTAGAATAGGTCTTCAGCAGCCCATGCTTGCCACAAAAGGCGAATATGCTTGTCGTAAGAGGCGACTAACGGGATCGGGTGGTCAGGCTCGCTGACTTGGTTGACACATGTCATCGGTTCCCAATTGCGCAGATCGATGCTCATGCTGTTGATCACTGGCTTGTCTGGTCCAGACTCGATTATTTACAGCCCGCCGTCATATAGCTGGAATATTGCTGAGTGCGGCGTTAAACTAAACTCACTCACTCACTCATTATTACATTCATGGCAGATTATTGACATCGTGATATTGATATGTCCACAGGTGTGTTGTGGTTTGCAGACTGAACTATCAATATATTATTAAATGTAATGGATGACTTGCACCAAACTCCAGGTACATTGCGGCAGTCTGAAATAATTAGGTCTGGACCGGAAACTCCAGTCATTGATTGTAAGCAACAACACCCAGTACCCGCTGCACTCAGTGTAACAGGAGTATCCAAGCAGTTGGCGTTAAGGGCTCCTTAAGCCAGCATAGCTTCCTATTATTAACCTCTGCCACAGGCCAGAAAAATGTGACGATTCGTCACACCTTGCAATGTCAAATTCATCCATAAAACTAAAATGTACAAATTTCTTTTACTCATATATTTTTGACGAGTTTACACATCAAACTAAACATCTTTAATAGAATGGTTTTAGTTTCACTGAGAAAATATCCAAAACATGTGACACTATTTCGATTTGCGTAGCGATCCTTTGTTTACATAGGTTGTACGGCTCCACGTGCAGTCATCGAAGCCGACGGAGAGACAAACGATGCAGCCAGTTTGATATCTAAATATGTTATGTCATAGACCTAACTGTCGCAGTTGTGGAAGAATATATGTGTAACAATGTAAAACATTATGAAGAGAGCGCCGAAAAGCTTTCGTGAGTCCAATCTCTTCTTATTATGAATATGCACGTTTGATTACAAACAAGAGAAAAGTCCGGTCACGTGATATGCAAATTAGCCTGTGGCAGTGATGTCCGGCTAACGTTGACATGAAATCAACTATGGCACCGTGACTGCTGTATCCGCTAAGTCGGTTCTTAGATCGGCACCGGTTGCTGACGATCCTTTTAAACTCAGCATCTCCTAGAAGTGTGCAGTGCTCTATCCAAGTGACTTCATTGGTACATAATGAGATGACGGTCTGTACAGATGACGAACCTGTTTTGATAAAGAGATAAGGGCTACGTTTAAGAGCCCCTTAGGAACTGAAAATGCTGGGGTTCAAGTTGTTTTAAATAGTACTTCAGTGTTATCATGGGCGTGACAGCTTTACGTGGTAGGAGTTCCAGAAGTGATGCAGGTTGTGGACGGTTTTCACCATCACGGGCATGTTGCTGACACAACAACAGTTATCAAGGCGACTTTGGGATTCGAACCCTCGATCCTTGGAATCTGGCCCTCCCTAGAGACCAAAGTGTGATGGGAAATCACCCGAATCTGTTAATTCCGGAAGTACAGAATGGTCAGACGCCAC
Organism: Haliotis rubra; assembly: GCF_003918875.1. Taxonomy (NCBI): domain Eukaryota; kingdom Metazoa; phylum Mollusca; class Gastropoda; order Lepetellida; family Haliotidae; genus Haliotis; species Haliotis rubra. Next base: position 12,438 of record NW_025765691.1, read on the forward strand.
GAAGGGGCGAGTTGGTTCCACGTTCGGAATCAACAGATTCGGGTGATTTTTCATTTTTTAAAATGATGTTTCCTCCCATGTCATGGCTAAGCTCCAATTTATTTGTAATTTTGCAATACGACCTTAGTGCTAGGTCAGTTGTACGTGTAAATACAAGATGAGGATTACAGGTGAATTATCTGCTTCAAAGCAAATTGCATGACGTCGTCATGTTTTGAGTAAAACACAAAGCGGTGACGAATACGTACCTTTGTCAACTGTCAACTCTCTCACAACACTGTGTTAATTCTCCCTTCCAAAGAACAGTCATTCCTAATGACTGACTCGCGCCAATCAGTATGTTTTTTAGCAAACATTTACACTGAAAATTCCTGTTCGCATCTAATTAAACAGTACACAATCGTCTATAAATACGCTTACTGTTTCCATTGCTCCAAAGGTACGACAATTACACAAAACTGATGATCGATTCAGTGTCCATCTCTTGCTATAGCAGTGTTTTGTACGGTTTGCCTACACACAATTAAACACCCAACCAAACCTTGCCAATGATTCGATCTCAATGCAAACACTTTGTTGTGTGTTAGCGTTTAGCTGATTTCAGGTTCCCAGTGTGGATGTTGACATTCCACCTATAACACATCAATGTCTGTCCGACTTCATTAGTGGACAATGATTTCAACGGGGCGTAATGGTGCAGCTATGATAGCCTACAGCAGTCTGGGTTTGGAAGTCAACACATCGTTTTTCGTACTATGATACTCTTCAGGTGACTCCAACAGAGATAGTCTTTCAGAAAGCCCTATGTACAGCGTAGTACGTTACCAAGGCAACATTTATTTTCTCACAATGGTGATTTAAGCGTGACTTCAACAACGCAGTGGGTCTTTTAACCTCTCGGAATGCAAGATGGGTGCTTGTAGTTTGTGTTTGACGTTCCTGCTGGGTACGTATGTAGTCACGGCTAAAGGACAAATCAACAGCACAGTGAAGACAGAAATTATAGGTCTACGATCAGAACTTTTAAGGAACCTGGGGCCCAATGTACCACCAATCATGTCCGAAGGAAGTGCTATCAAACTTGAGTTATCCTTGAAGTCGCTATATATCAATAATCTCAACTCAGCGACGGAGACTCTCCATACCACAGCTTGTGTCCTTATGACCTGGTACGACAGGTCTGTCTCCTGGTCACCTGGCAACCATTCCGGTATCCAACAAGTACAGTTCGACATGTCCGAAGTGTGGACGCCCGTGTTGGTGCTCAGCAACTCCGTCGGGAATTCCGCCCCTCTCTCCACCACCGTGCCTGTCGTCCTAACGGCTGACGGGAGGTTCATGTGGCAGATCCCAGCGACGTGGGCCACAACTTGTACGATTAGCATAGAAAAGTATCCTTTTGACGAACAGTTCTGTGATCTGAAGTTCACGACAGTTGAAGGGCCCCTGCTTGAAATGACAGCCGACGCCAACGACGATCCAAAAAACGACGACATCGGTATTCTGCCTGACGGGACTGGTGAATGGGAGATTCGAAACTTGTCTTTGGTTAAAGCTGGAAAGGAAGGACAATTGCCCGGTCTACAGTATCGACTACACATGAAGCGGAGGTACCTGTTCCACATGCTGAACGTTGTGTTCCCGATGTCTGTGCTGTCGTTCACGAGCACTATGGTGTTCCTACTTCCCACACGGTCGGGAGAAAAGATAGGCTTTCTTATGGCTGTGTTTGTGTCTAACGCCCTCTTCCTCACCTACAACCAGGAGTCGATGCCTCACACCTCCAACTCTGTGTCCAGTCTATCGCTATATCTCACACTCATCCAAGTTCAGGAGTTTCTCACCATATTTGGAACCATCATGGTGTACATAGTGTATGATCAGCGAATGGTAGACCAAGAGTTGAAGGTGAAGGTCAACAAAGTACAGGTAACTCCGGTTGACAGTGCCACCTCAGATCTCAGGAAGCGCAGGTCTTTAAGGGATCGTTTCCGAGAGACCCCAGCTGACCGAAAACTGGACTGCATATTCTTTTGTATCTCCTTGTTCTTAGCTATTACGGCGTACATGACTATTCTTTTATAACGATGCAAGTGAAAAGAAACACTTCAGTTCATTGTCACATTGGCAATATCATCAGTGATTCACGATATGTAAAGGGAGATTATGTTGCCATGTCGTTGCAGTATATAGAGTTATCCCCCTTGATGTAAACGCCACTTCAGAATATCTGGTCATTCGTTTGAGAGGCATATAGGCACAGAAACATGCATTTGTACCTTTCATATTTAATAGCATCTATATGATATAAGTCTAACAAATTTCGTTTTTGTTGATTTTAAAGGAAATCTGAACGTGGCCGAAATCTTACTCGTTAAAATCGTCTGCTTCATCTTCGTTCATGAAGCATACATAACACTGATACATAGGAATGTTTCCAAGAGGTGACATGTAGAAAGTGTAAAGGCTGCCTGAGTATACCTAAAGGATCGCGATGTCAGCCAGGGAATGTTTCCAAGAGGTGACATGTAGAAAGTGTAAAGGCTGCCTGAGTATACCTAAAGGATCGCGATGTCAGCCAGGGCGACTTAGTTTCTGTAAACGCTGCCCGAAGGAGGCGTGGATCGTGGCTCACAGTGTCGATCTTTGAGTCGATCATCGATCATTTACCAATTTTGTTGAGGAAGAAATACAACACAGAGAAACCACCCTCAGTGAACACAAAAAGTGGGTGAGTGAGTCTGGTTTTACGCCAATTTTAGCAATATTATGGCGGTTGTGGAATCGGGTCTTCGGCGTGACGAGCGGACGCTTTCACCATAATCTACCCCACCGCCCCGAACAAATTGTCACTGGAACATAGTAATGTTTCAGTACTATGTACAACTCTCGTTACAAACTATCACTGTATATACTTTCAGGATATAAACATGATGTTTTATTGAACAGTGCTGTCTAGACTGAAATGATTGTGTGGACCGTATTGATTTGTATAATATATTTTAATATCGTTTTTCTGCCCGCTTGTTGTTTGGTTCCATATGCAGTAATTTCCAGCAATGAGGCAGCTGTCTGTAAGTAATGGAATCTGGACCAAACAATCCAGTGATTGACATTATAAGCGAAGGTCCACACCATCACGTTGGCATTCAATAAACCATGTCGCCGTGCCTGACCATCCGATCAATTCCGTTGTCACTTACGACCAGCAACCTGGAATTCCCTCGGGCTGTGGAAGGTTCCTTTTGACAAACTCGTGTGGAACAGTTCCAGATGATGTGCTTGAGAGATAAGAAAGTTGGTTTGATTAAATACTCGTGAAGATCGGGTTATAAATTGCCCTTCAGCAGCCCACGCTTGTTGTAAGAAACGACTTACATTATTCGGGTGAATAGGCTCGCTGACTTGATTGACACGTCATCGTCTCCCAATTGCCTAGATCGATGTTCATGCTGTTGATCACTGGATTGTCTGGTCCATACTCACTTATTTACAGACCGTCGCCATATAGCTGGAATACTGCTGAGTGCGGCGTTAAACAACAACCAACAACCATGGTTTGATAAACAGATAAAGATTGACTGTTCTAGCGGCATTAAATGGCAGCCTAGCAAGCTTAATTGACTTATGTACACTTAAATACGTTTAATATATTTCCTTATTTTTGGCCTGTGAGTTTCTATTTTTGTTGAAGAGTTTGTATACACATAGTAAAGGATATCCAAACGGGCATACAATTCTCAAGAAATAACGTAAGTATTACTAACCGAGCACAAAATAACCTTCACCAACCGCAATAGCTATCAAGCTTGTGCAGTGGAGGATCTCTACGTATCCTGCGATCCGTAATGTCCCAAACATGTGATTGAAATCTCGACTCATGCCAAGTTAGAATTGCTACCGAGAAATTTCCAATGGCTAGTGCATGGCAAGACCGAAAGCTAGCATGTCGTCCTTGAATACTGACCTTGTGCTTCAGAGGATGGTCATATAAATGTGGTACAACAACCCGGTCTAGGATGATGTGAGGTACCATTGTCCATTCAGATTTTGCCTGATCGTCACAAGGTCGGTTTTACAGTCATATGAGAGGCATCCGTGCGCCACCAATTGCCCCCAGATTCCGTTGCCCGTATGCAGTGTGTCTGCTTTGCCAAACATGAACAGAAGTAGTCGACTTCCCCATGACGTCACATTCCAGTGACGTCGAACTTGACATCAAATAGTTGTGCTACGTTGTGCTCTGGGGATAACACCATACCTCTGATAGGCCGTCTGACTCTATGCCCGGCCGATTATAGGCGAGTTCAGGCCGTTCTATTGGACAAACAACGATGTTGAAGCTACTGATTCTGAGTGGGGGTGTATCTTTCTAAGGACTTGTCACTCGTGGTCCACCTGAACGCTGACAACCATTAACATCATCAGGTTGTTTTCTGGCCAGTCGATGGCTGACAACCAACATCTACTGCAACAGCCCTCAGTACCATGCCAGCATTCTGCATACCGATAACCATCGTTGAGATGTTAAGGAGACCCGATATCAACATCGAAATCCATTGGGTTTCTAAGTTATCGAGCTATTAGAACAATTTATTGAAACTTCTTATTTGCTTAATGACGGGCACACGCATTGCAAATGGCGTCTTTAATCTTAGCATCTGCACATCTAAAAAGCATAGTGCGGGCATCAGAATCATCATACAAAAAACAGAATTATGATGTGACTACAGCGCAGATTAAAAGTCATAGATTTTGCAAAACATTTTTTCCATGTCCACATTTCAAGCACATGTAATTGCGGCGAGATAGACGACCGTGCCCATTTTTCTAAATACATGTAACGTCAATAATTCATCCGCAGCAGCATTGTACGTGGTATTATTCAAGGCAACACGTCCGTTCTAATGAACGATCAGGTATTTCTATTGAGGAGGCCATGCTAAACAGTCTGTCCATTATCAGACAATTACTCTATTCCTGTTTTCCAACTCAATATATTAAGATTTAATCCGGCCTTGTGCTTCCTCTATTCCAGTGTCACCTCTGGTGCACACACCTGCTTATCAATTCAGCACCCATTAGCAGCTACGAAGCTGATAAACTAAATGTTTAAACACGTTTTGCGTGTTCTCACAAAGCTGTAGTTCACGTGACTTTCCACGTATCAGTGTCTGTACGATCCATTAGCGGACAATGATTCCAACGGAACGTAATGGTTCAGCTTTGATAGCCTACAGCATTCTGGGATTGGAAGTCAACGTATTGTTTTCCCCACAATGATACACCTCATATGACTCCAACAGAGATAGTCTTTCAGAATGCTCTACAACGTGGTATTTTGCCAAGGCAACATTTATTTTCTCACAATGGTGATTTTCCCGTGACTTCAACAACGCAGTGGGTCTCTTCGCCTCTCGGAATGCAAGATGGGTGCTTGTCGGCTATGTTTGACGTTCCTGCTGGGTACGTGGGTAGTCAAGGCCGAAGGGCAGATCAACAGCACAGTGAAGAGAGAAATTATAGGTCTACGATCAGAACTTTTAAGGAACCTGGGGCCCAATGTACCACCAATCATGTCCGAAGAAAGTGCTATCAAACTTGAGTTATCCTTGAAGTCGCTATATATCAATGATCTCAATTCAGCGACGGAGACTCTCCATACCACAGTTTGTGTTATTATGACCTGGTACGACAGGTCTGTCTCCTGGTCACCTGGCAACCATTCCGGTATCCAACAAGTACAGTTCGACATGTCCGAAGTGTGGACGCCCGTGTTTGTGCTCAGCAACTCCGTCGGGAATTCCGGCCCTGTCTCCACCACCGTGCCCGTCGTCCTAACGGCTGACGGGAGGTTCATGTGGCAGATTCCAGCGACGTGGGCCACAACTTGTACGATTAACATAGAAAGGTATCCTTATGACGAGCAGCACTGTGCTCTGAAGTTCACAACAGTTGAAGGGGTCCTGCTTGACATAACAGCCGACGCCAACGACGACCCAAACAACGACATCGGCTTTCAGATTGACGGGACTGGTGAATGGGAGATTCTCAACTTGTCTTTGGTTAAAGCTGGAAAGGAAAGACAATCGCCCGGTCTACAGTATCGACTACACATGAAGCGGAGGTACCTGTTCCACATGCTGAACGTTGTGTTTCCGATGTCTGTCCTGTTGTTCACGAGCACTATGGTGTTCCTACTTCCCACACGGTCGGGAGAAAAGATTGGCTTTCTTATGGCTGTGTTTGTGTCTAACGCCCTCTTCCTCACCTACAACCAGGAGTCGATGCCTCACACCTCCAGCTCTGTGTCCAGTCTATCGCTATATCTCACAATCATCCAAGTTCAGGAGTTTTTAATCGTGCTGGCAACCATCGTGGTGCACATAGTGTATGATCAGCGAATAGTGGACCAAGAGTTGAAGGTGAAGGTCAACAAAGTACAGGTAACTCCGGTTGACAGGGCCACCTCAGATCTCAGGAAGCGCAGGTCTTTACGGGATCGTTTCCGAGAGACCCCAGCTGACCGAAAACTGGACTGCATATTCTTTTGTATCTCCTTGTTCTTAGCTATTACGGCGTACATGACTATTCTTTTATAACGATGCAATATTATGGTTGCTGTTGGTGGAAGTTTGTTGTTTAACGCCGCACTCAGCAATATTCCAGCTATATGGCGGTAGTCTGTAAATGATCGAGTCTGGACCAGACAATTCAGTGATCAACAGCATGAGCATCGATCTAGGCAATTGGCATGAGCTTGACCACCCGATCCCGTTAGTTGCCTCTTACGACAAGCAATGGGTTGCTGTTGACCAGTTCCAACCCGGATCTTCACGCGTAAAATATTATGGCTAGATGACTGTTGTCCATTTTAAAGAGTTCAGACATAAAGATGAAAACGTCTTCTGACCAGCTTTATACTTATAAATACCGATGTGCTACACACACATGCACGCACGCACGCACGCACGCACGCACGCACGCACTCAAACACACATCGAGGCGGGAAGATCTTGGTTCTAATTGGCCTTCAGCAACCAAAGCTTTTCAAAATGGCGACTCACCGTATCAGGCTTGCTGACTTGGTTTAAGCATGTTATCTGATCATATCTGCTTATATCGTTCAAGTGTCAATGCCTGGAATGTCTGGTCCCGACTCGAGTTTTAACAGATCGCCACCGTGCAACTGGAATTTTGGCTGAAAGGGTGAGTTCTGACGGGGTAGTCATTAAATATCGACTTATGCCTTTAACGTCTCTATGTGTATGTTACTGATAATCACTGTCTGCTTTGAGTACGACCAGGGACCGGTGGGGTAGTCTACTGGTTAAAGCGTTCGCTCGTCACACCGATGACCCAAGTTCGATTCCCCACAGGGGTACAATGTGAAGCCCGTTTCTGGGGTCCCCGACGTGATATTACTGGATTGTTGCAAAAAGCGGCGTAAAACTAAACTCACTCACACTGTATGACCCACGGTTGTGACAGACGTGACCTCAGTGCGATCTTATGGGAAAGAGGTTGCATTGTGAAGCACCAAATGTGCTTAAGGGATCTCAATAGTTTTCAGGTTTCAGAGGTGATTACCTGTTAAATCATGATGAATACTATGTCATCAGTTTTAATGAAAACTCTTCAAGGGGTAGATTTCCATGTCATACAAATTGAATTATTTTTCAAGCTCTCTCAGGCTGTTATGGAAGCGTTTGAATGGTTTCCCGCTTGTGTTTACATGCTATATTGTGCTACCTTTCCTCTAAAGGAATAACACTTCTTCGGCTGGGTTTTCCCTCGTTTTTTAGGAGATCCTTCGACCCATGTTGCTTTAAATTTGGTAAAATTTATCGGCGTCATTTGTGAATTTCCCGATTCAGAAGATAAAACAGTAATTTACTTTTATTATATTGATAACATGATTAATAAAGAGCTAAATGTTTTCAGACTTCGCCGTTTTGTTTTAAATGAAATATTAAACCATGTCTGTATTTAAGGCAATAAATTCTTTCTAAAACACTTGCATATTGATACTGGGTATAGAGTGAGTGAGTAAAACGTACATTCAGAATATCTCAACTTTCGTCCAATTACTAAAGTAATTATATATCTTTCAAATTGAATTGTGTGATATGAATGTTAAGCACACTGACAGGAAATTTGCAAATAACATATCTTATACAGTGTAGATTAGAATATGTATACATAGATGGCGGTATTTCTACCTTGTACAATTAAGTGTCTTTCGACGACAACCAAAGGCAGTGCATTATTATGGCAATTTTTCACTGCTTCTGCTTGATAATTAGATATCTTGTGCATCCTTCGTTTCCATAAGATTTTATCCGCACTTGCTAAAGGACATCAAACCAATTGTTTTCCATACTATATATCAGAACTTTTCTTCCACATAGAAATACAAATGAAATAGTGCTCATGGTCCTAGATCGAAATGATTGTTGACACGAAAACATGACTTTCGTCCATGATGCACGAAAACCGATGACGTCATCGCAATTGTTTGACGTCACGTTTCTCAGGGAGATCCAGTCAGTCAGTGTGACGTCGGGAAACAGACAAAAGTACACGTCGGCCAATCTGCTTCAGGTGGGTATCTTAACTTTCCGTGTTTTTCGGGTAATAGTGAATTTTTAACAGAGGATTAATTTCCCTTGTGAATTCTTCTCGTGGAATGTTATGCTTAGGGGTACCTACTTAGGTTATTTCTTTGTTCCGGAAAATGTAATATAGATAGAGGATCTATTCCACATCTACATGTTGGTAAACTGGCAGGGGAATCCTACACCTAGAATATATACTCATGCCAATAATGGTTGTCACCCCCTTCATTTTTTTTAATTGGAGAGGGTGTGTGGGGTTGGGGTGGGGAGTGACAACCATTATTGGCATGAGTATATTTGTCCAACCCGTAAACAATGTAGAGGGGGAATGAATTATTCTCTTGCTGACACTGTCGAGAACCACAGTGTGCAATATTCGAAAACTAGTTTTAATTAGATCTGGAAGATAATTTAAATAACATATATGTTTTAAATTACATCTATGATGTTTTCAGTTGAATCTGTGAAATTGCCAGTTATTCAAATGTGTTTTATATTGAAGTATGTTACAATTTGAGCATCAGTGGTATCTCAGTTACGTCAATCGTCTAGCGTGGAAATAACCAAGCTATCATTGTGAACATTATGGAATATATTCAGTATGACATACAGGAAACAAAGGACACCGTACACCTGTTTAATGGTGAATGAATAAAACAAACAAGAAAAGGATATTTGAGAGTAATGAATGTGGTGATGATACGGGTATCCTTGTAGTTGTTGACCTAAGATTTGCATTGTTCCGTTTCCGCGTCTGTTCTAATCCTAGTAACGTGTATATTTTTTTTATTGATATTAAGTTTTGTCAGATCAAACTTTCAGGTGCAAATGTCCTTTTGCTCTTGTGCGTGTGCGTGCGTGCGCGCGCGTGCGTGTGTGTGTAAACAAAGATTAATGGTTTGAAAGTAAAAAATTCCACACGCAACCCCAGGCAGTTACAATTTGACATACAACACCCAACTAGGCCCGCCAAAATTTACAGATTCATGCACAAATCCGGTTTTATGCTTGACTCAAAGCCTAGGCTTACTTATAGGGCCTACATAATCTGAGAATGTCTCCGAGATTAAGGTAACCTCGGACACCTGTGTGGGGGCGGTGGGGTAGCCTAATGGTTAAAGCGTTGGCTCGTCACGCCGAAGACCCGGGTTCGAATCCCCACATGGGCATAATGTGTGAAGCCCATTTCCGGTGTCCCCCGCCGTGATGTTGCTGGAATATTGCTAAAAGCGGCGTAAAACCAAAACTCAGTCAGTCAGTCGGACACCTGTGATCTGTGGATCATCACCGCATCACCATCGTCCCCGTCATGTTGCAGATGTCGGAGACTGCGGTGGCAACGTTCAACTACATGGCAGAGTACCTAGCCGCCATGTACAGACACCTCCCAGCTGTTGTCACCAGAGTCTGCAACGTGGTCTACGACACCCTGGGGTCAGGCTCAACGTTAGTCGTCCAGGGGACCCAGAGTGCCAGGCGACGGATCAGCGCCATGATGGGCTGGACGACAACCAAAGACAAATGATCCAGTTCGATCCAGTCTGATGCAAATCTCCCTTGTCTGTTGAACGGAACACATTGGGCTAATGGCATGATTAAACTTTGACACAGCCATTACTGTTTTATGTTCTGCTCCGCGCACAATAGAAGATGCCTGTTGTGCGACAGCTGCTTGTTGCCATACCAACCAAACCAGTATGTATATATACTTCATTTAGAAGTGTGCCAGGGATATATTTGGATGATAATGGACAGAGTATTAAACAATTGATAATGTTTAAAGCGAGGTTGTGAGTGACCTTGCTTGTACGCCTATTACCCATTGATACAGCGACATCACAAATGTATATGACAATGATCTATTGGGGCTTCTGTTTGTCTACCACACTCAGCAATATTCAAGGTATATGCCAGCGAACTGTAAATAATCGGGTCTGGATCAGACACACCAGTGATTATGATTATTATGATGATCATCATGCCATCTATGTACAGAGCCCAACCACCCCATCCGTTAGATCGCCTCGTACGTCCAGGCGGTCTTTTCTAACCCACGGTCCGTGCTTGGCTGCAAATATTTAATACGTACATAACAAACAATAACACCAAAATATAACAATCCATTTGGACATTTAATTTCTAAAACCGGTCTTCTACAGTCCAGCCAGGAACCTCAAGTCATATCTACCGTATTCCTGTCACTCTGGCGTATTCTCTGCTAAAAAAGATTGAGACCCACCCGATTTTGTCGTGACTCAAAGTAAGGACTCATGACATATTAATAACGAGTGAGTGAGTTTAGTTCGCCGCTTTCAGCAATATTCCAGCAACATCATGGCGGGGGAACACCAGAAATAAGCTTCACACATTGTACCCATGTGGGGAATCGAACCCGGGTCTTCGGCATGGCGAGCGAACGCTTTAACCACTAGGCTCCAATAATAATAGGAGTACAATGAAAGAATCAGGTGGCCCTTGCGTTTTTGAGCAGTGAAGGTGAGGATGGAGGAACATTCGTTTTTCAACTTATCTTGCTTCGACTTCATTTCAGACAGCCGCCACATTACTGGAGTATTTTTGATTGCGTTAAACGAACAAAACAAACAAAACTCAGATGCATTTTTTCTCATAAACGATGGATCAAATTCTAGTTGATGACGAAAACTAACTTTACAACACCCAGAAAGATGAGAATCTTGTGCTTTAATCTTGAATAATTTATTTCATCACAAAAAGAGGCACAACATATTTTGTATGTGCCTTGTCCAGGCGACAAACGGCCAGACCATGACATTGTCACTATGGACAGAAAATGCAAACGAAGAATCTTCCTCTCATAAATTTATTTTCTATTTCATACAAAAATATACATGTACTCACACAATATGGAGTAAACAAGGGGTATTTTGCAAAGTAACACATGTCAACTTGCCAGTTCTTTACACTGACATGGCACTTCACCAATCTCTAGACAGTGGTAAGTCAGCATACTGAGGGTTTGCATATTGAAACATGCATAGAACACCTGCAGGCGCGCAGCAAGCCAGTTTTTTTTGTGTAAGCCCGATAGGTTGCAAAGCTTACATTCAGATAGTATTGAGGGCTTGACCATGCTTTCTAGCAACAATCATGTGTAAGCCTGGGCTTTTTGTTTTAAAGGTAGCTATGCCCCTGAACACAGTGGGCGAAGTCGGCCATACGTACTGTTACATCGCATACCAAGCTATCATCATGAGTTACAAACATTGTATTTGGATTGCCAAGGAAACTCTGCTTATAGTTTGAAATATGAGCTAAATCTTTTGGTGCAACCAACTCTTCATATTCCTAATCCAGCTCAAGGTATGTTGTGACTCAGTTGGAACAATTACCTCTTTTCATCCCAAACAATTATATTATGTGGTGACTTAATAAGGACAACCAACTCTTTATATTCACTATATTTAGTTCCAGGTATGTGGTGCCTTGATTAGACAACCAACTCTCCATGTTCCTAATACTTAGTTCAATGTAGGTATTAACTTATAAAGAAGAACCAACTCTTCATATCTACAACATATTTTCCACCCAAAACAGTTCTCTGCCGAAGGTGCCCAGAGCACAGCGAAACTCTGTATTCCTAAACACCTTCAGACGGTACAGTGTTCTCGCTTCATGAAAATAATCTTAAAATGTGTGTCAACAAGATATTCAAAGTTTAATTCATATTCAAAAAGCATAAAAAAAGTTTAAAATCTGAGACAACATCTTTGCTTGACTCGCCTTTCTTCAGAACAGACATTTTTACACCCTCACGAGAGGACACACACTTTGTTGATATCCTTTTGGTGAGTCATTTCCTTGTTCTAACCTGCCAGCACTATAAAAATAGGTCTTTGAGCTACAAAAGGATCACATCATTATATGTGTACATATGCACACACTTTCATGTATATACACATGCATTCATTGACACACCTGAGCTTGCATACACATGCACACCTTACCATGCACACAATGCTGTAACTGAACATGCACACACACACACACGAGACACACAAGACACACACTAGTTAATCACAGGAATGTAAGGAAGACCTATACAGCTCCGTCTCACAATGATCAGGACTGATCACGTCTCCCCAGCCTCTGCTGTTGATGCTGCTGCCTCTGCTGAAGGAGTGACATGTTTCTCTGGGACCACACCCAGGTAGTCGCTGGTGTGGAATATCTGGGGCTGAACAAAGCCTGGCTGTTTGGACCGCCGCTCAGGATCCTGACTTCGTTTCTGTAAACCAGAGATGTTTGCTGTTAATGGATGTCCACATAGCTAATGCCACGGAAACAGTGTACACTGTTTGTTTGTTTAATACTGTACTCTACAGTACTCAACCTGTATGACAGTGTTTCTTTAAATAATGACCCTTGACCTCACAATCCAGTGATCAACATCATGAGCACTAATCTATACTGACTGACTGACCGACTGAGTTTGGTTTTACGCTGCTTTTAGCAATATTCCAGCAACATCACAGCGGGGACACCAGAAATGGGCTTCACACATTGTACCCATGTGGGGATTCGAACCCGGGCCTTCAGCGTGACGAGCCAACGCTTTAACCACTAGGCTACCCCACCGCCCACTAATCTATACAAATTGGGACATGGTTTCACTGATGTAATGGACTTGGCAAATCTGACCACCAGATCTTGTCAGTAACCTCTCAAGGTCGGCATGGGTTGCTGAAGACCGATTCTAACCTTCATGTGTTAGATGGCCAGGGAATGGTCATGTGATATTGCTCTTATGGTGGTATATGGCTGTTTCACAAACTAGCTAGGTTGGGTTGGTTTGAAGTTGAACATAATAAATATAACAACTATAATGATAATGAATATTATTAGTGTGGGCAGCACTGCAAAATATACCCCCTAACATCTAGTGTCTGAGAATTTAAGAAATAACAGTTTCACAAAAATTCCAAACATCTACCTGCACCCTAACAGTTTTACTACCAGTACCTTTATATCTGCTCTTAAAATATTGTGTGAAAATCAAGACCAATACACAAAGCATGCTCACAGGAAATGAATGGCCCTCTGATTCTATCAATATGCAATCATCATGCAACCACCCGATCCCCTTTTTCTGACCAGTCAGAGATCCCTGAGATTAGTCCAATTACCCATCCTTCATCTACAACAGTAGATAACCAGGTACGAAAGTGCGCCACTCACTGGACTGACGATGGAAGAGATTTTCTTCATGAAACCACCAAGAGATCCAAAGTCGTCTTCCGCCTTGCTGACCAATTCGTCCATCTTGCCAACACTCTGCTTCACCACGCCCACAAATGCCTGTCATCAAGTAACATTGAAATAAGACACCACTGTCAAATCTACATCTGATGTCCATACACAAATTGAAAATGGATTCAAAAGAGATACAGCAGAGTGCATACACTGAGATACCGAAATTTTGTGTGCACCTGAAACACAGGCAATTAAAGGCTTGGAGGCCCCAAGACATATAACAAAGAAAAATGCTCGAGTCTACACTTATACTCAAGTGATGTAACAATTTCTGCAGCTGTAATATCGTCCGATATCAAATCTCAACCTCCTCCTACAAACCAAAGCAAGCCATTTAGCACCACTCTGCATGAATATTGGATTTAACTCACAGCCAGCTGTACAAGAGGATATATCCTTAAATGTATTACAACCAGGTACACAACACTCTGAGGCAAGTAAGTGTATCTATACCTCCAGTTTGTCAATCTTCTCAAATATGATTTCCATCTCTGCACACTTGCTCTGGATGTCAGGGACTGTCTTGTTGAGACACAGTGTGGTATCGCTCCGAATCTGAAACACACTACTAACTGAGACACAGAGCTACAGATAACTGTTTGGGTCATTGAGTTATGTACTCGCTTGTGTTCATCTCAATTGGGTATCCTATTTTTTCTTTGAGTAACATAATAAATTGTACCCACCTCACTCAAACTCAATTGTGAATTTTGCCATTTTCCATTAATTGTAAAAATATAATAAAGTTTAAATGTTGGCTTACGTGTTTGTTATATATATTCGATCTGTAATATGAGAAACGATAAGAAAGACTGCAAGTTCCATGTGTTGAAATAGAGCCTCTCAATATACCTCAGTTATTTTATCCATCCACCGGTACTCAAGCTAAGATTTGACATTTGTGTGTGTATGAATGTGAGACCAAATTTATTGAATATTTACAAAAATTCAAGCGTACTTGTAAGCAATAGACTTAATAGGAATTGAGTTGTTATATAAATATTTGCGTAATTTATACAGGTATGCAGCTTATCTGTACCTCTGGAGACATATGTATGGGTGAGTGTATACTTCGTGGCCTTAATGAACTGACAGTGTTAGCATGTGCTCACTGACCTGCATCACAGACAGGTTTGTGTCAGCTGAGACCATGTATTATATGTCTCTGCTGTTAGTATGTGAAGTACTCTATTCACTTGAGTTTGTCCAGTTTTCACTTTATCATCCCCAGTATATGGCAGCATTATGCCACACAGTAACAATTATACTATAACAATTCAGGTTACACAGGAACCATGTAGGACTCTAATTATACACTTTGTCATAATCTCAAAAGTTATGTCATGATGCAATATGTTATTAAGTACATGAGAACAGTTACACCTAAGTCAGTGAAACACACACTGACTTAAGTACTCATGTACTAGTAAAAGAAACACAATTTCACAGTTCAGTTTCAAACCATTTGTGATCTTCCGGATACTAACTACATGACCTCATAATAATTTGATTAACATACAATGGCGCTAAAATGTCATCAGTCAGCCAGCTGGTGTTTATAGACTTATATTTATAAAAATATCATCAACCAATTTGCACAAGCCATGCCTCCCCTACCGCGGATGGACTTACGCTCCACAAAACCAAACAGAAACAAAGACAAACTCATCCATGTTGAATTTCTCACCATGTCCACAAGACCACAGAACTCGTCCAGTTTAGTCAGCATGTCCTCGATACTTTCACTGAACTTGCCTTGCTGAAACATATATCCACCATAATAAATAATTATTGCATATAGTATTACAAGTCTCTGCTGTGAGTATATTAAGCCCATAATATTTCATATTTAATGCTTAACAAATCACATGCAGCTGATCACATGCAAATGTTCCAGATCAATTAGGGAAATTCTCAGTGCAGTAATTCACGGTACGACAATTACATGTCGTAAACAAACAACCGGTTGGTCTGCGCTATATGGCAACCTACAACAGAATGTGTCATACTGCCAAAACCCAAGCTTCCCCTCATCTCTATCCATAACAGAAGGGGTGGTAACCACGCCCCTCTATCAGTCTGTCAGTCCGTACCTCCCGGGTGAGATCAAAGCTCATGTATTTGCTGTAGTCGCTAGCGAGGTCCTCGACGAGCTGATTGTCGTCCATGATGACGGAGTCTGGTGTGTTGGATCGCTCATCGATCTCTGATTTCACCGATGTTTCTCTCTGGAGTTCCATGGTCGAGCACCTGACATAAACTTCCGGGGAGACATTCAAAGGGACATAACTCTAGTTGTCTTACGTTCACGCAGACCGGGACACTACTGTCAAACCTGAAACTTTGGTCGTATCGGGCACTTGGGAAAATAACAGAATGCAGCAAATCAACAAAACAAATTTCGTTTGTTTGTGTGTGTGTGTAAAGGTAGGATATATATCCCACATATTCTAGAAGTTTTACTGTACATTGCTCGAATTAATATATTTGAGAATATTATAATTTAGCAACTACCTGAATGTTAAAAAACCCCACATAAGCTGTCATGATCTTGAAATTGAGCTTTGGCGTCACTGTGATGGAACTAAATTCCACATCCACCCAGCCTGCACATGTACGCAGTTAAGACAATTATACATCGACGCCAAGGTTTTTTCCACATCTCAACAACCATGAATATGACACCTTAATTGTTGTCACCGCCGAACTCTAACCTTTGACTAAGTTAACGAAATCTGTGTACTCAAACACATGGAAAGAAATGCAACTTCCGCTGTAATTCCTCCTATACATTTGTACAAATAAGCCTGAGGTCTGAAACTGCTGAAACATACACTTGACCTGACATAGATGGGTACCAGGAAGGATGGTATGGTGATATGACGTAAATCTTCCCCCTTTTCATAAAGAGGACGCAATGTAATGTAATGCTTTGATGTAGTTTTACTTTGTGGATTATTATCATTAATATTAATTGGCGATTGAATGAATAATAATATGACCTACACCTTGCAACATATGAGGTATATCAAGAGAGCCTGAAATAGATCGTGTCTGGATCAAACACACACGTTATGAGCAACGTTATATGCAGTTCGAACAATCACTAACAACAACAACAACAACAACAATGACAACAATAAAGGTATTAAAGGTCGCAATATTAATCATGTGTATTATCATAATGCGCCAAGTCCACGATTGAAAAGAGAGCATATTTGTCGTGCGCCAGGTTCGTGAAGTGGAAGTAAATTCACTGCCAAGTTGAGTGAGTAGTAAAATGTCTGAGAGTCTTTGTCCCCACTCACCAGGTAATGTATATCCCCACCCCAGCAGGTGTACCCCCGGACCGTACATTCATGACATACCAGCAACACACCCCTACAGCCCCTCAGCACTTTTCGCGTGACAGATACGTAGATACCATCACACTAGATGGCTGGTTGGGAATATAAACGGTCGGTGATTAATTTAGTCTTTGTCAAGAAATTAGCGAAGTGGAATTAGCTGAGTGTATCTTTCCTAAAATGAGGGTCAGTATCGTCAGAGTTGAAAGAATCAGCGAGGTAGAATATACCCGTCGACACCGCTCGTGTGATTACAGATGTTCTTGTGGGTGCAGTGTTAAAGGGTCGATCTAGAAGGCTGCTTCACGGTGGGTTAGTAATCCACCCACTGGCGAGATGTAGGGCTGTCACACAAAAGATCTTAGCGATAAGACATAACTTCCATAGTTTGTTTCGCACCTGTGAGTGAGACACCTATTTGAGATAGCTGGTATCTAACGTACGAGATCGAATTCAATGGTGATGATCTGTGTTCATATCATTACTGTCTAATCTCCTGATTGTAATATATTGAAAAGTTTGCCTTGTTTCACACGAGTGAGTGAGTTTAGTTTTACGCCGCACTCGGCAATATTCCAGCTATATGGCGACGGTCTCTAAGAAACCCTGTGATATCAGAAATATATAGCGGTGTTTTTTCATCTCATGTTGTTTTCATTATCATCTTCCCCTTGGAAATCAACAGGTATGGTGGAACCTTTTGTGTGGAGGGTCACGCTTGGTATGAGCAGTATGCAGTAGGCCGGAAGTCGTCACAAATGACGTCACTTTGATCACTTTGATCACTTTGACAAAATATACATCGACTAAATGCTATTGACTGACTGACTGAGTTTGGTTTTACGCCGCTTTTAGCAATATTCCAGCAACATCACGGCGGGGGACACCAGAAATGGGCTTCACACATTGTGCCCATGTGGGGATTCTAACCCGGGTCTTCGGCGTGACGAGCCAACGCTTTAACCATTAGGCTACCCCACCGCCCTAATGCTATTGTAGTGAGTTTAGGTGTGTAGGGGGTACTGTTCTCGTGTCTGTCAGATACCATTTGTCTTACAACTCGTTTTGGGACGTATCTTACTCCATTTTTATCGCGAAACACTGACAATCGTAGTTCTCAGATTATCGACTTGAACTGCCGGGACTATACATGTATTCGTGTTTAGTGCAGTGGGTAATGCTGTTTTAAACCACTAGCAATATTCTTGGGGTGGGTTTGCGAATAAAATTAACTGTCAAGTCGAGTCTTTTAAAAGAAAGAACTGGCATCTTATAATTTCTCCAGCTAAATGGGAGTTTACAAAATAGGTAAACGTGGCCGAGGGTTCAGATCCTAGATGTGATCCATTTCTCAACTATTTACGTGTTCTTGAATTACGTGAAAATAGTTATTGCCTATGGTACGGTGCATTATGGAAAGAAAGCTTTATGACTTTAATATTGTACCCATGTGGGGAATCGAACCCGGGTCCTCGGCGTGACGAGCGAACGCTTTATCCATTAGGCTACCCACCGCCCCTGGCATGGAAGAACCGGGTGTTCATAACCTTATTTAGAGCTGTACATGAAACACGCACCTGATTTATGAGCGTAAATATGATTAAAAAACAACAAGAAATATATGTATCTTTTGTCAACATTCACCGAGCATGGCGGTATCTCGTATTGCTGACGCCCCAGTTGGTGGTGACACGCACGTAACTATACAGATTACGGTGCCACACAGATAAAGACAAGCCAAGACGTCTTATCACCAATCTTATGTCACATAATAAGTCTGCAACACAAGGTAGAATTCAACGCACGCATGAACTGTGCAGGTGCGCGCTGGCTCACAGGGAATAACAGTACATGACCTCCGTCTGTTTATCGCGGGACTATTGACTAAACCAGTGAGCTCCGAAGGCGTAAGGCACGATCTGTATTACGCTGGAAGATTTGAATGTGTCTGTAACAATCAGCAGAACGATGGTGTCTAGTATCTGTGATGGAACCACACGAAGCAGGTGTATCCAGTCACGACAACGTTGCATGGACGGTGTCAGGGTGTAGAATGTCGTGAAGTACATGGGAGGGAGTTGGTGCCGTGAGTGTTCTGCTAAATCCCCAAATGCATCGGACATGTTCTGTTATTTTCTAATCTTAGTTCATTTCCTTCAAATGAATCGGGAGAGTCATACATGCAACGAATTTCAACGAACGTGAAGTGTAACTGTGTTGGTAGCAAGAGGTGTTGGACCAAGAATTGCAAATGCTTTAAGAACAATCTTCTGTGTAAGAGCCGGTGTCATTCAAGTCTCAAACAAGTAATGTACACGATATGCAAAACTCTATGTTGAAACTGGATAAAAAAAGTGGTCACTTTATTTTTTGTGTTTCTTTTTTTAACTTAAATGATTTAGCCATTTGGTCAAATGAGAATTTTAGTCTTTTGACTGACTGAGTATGGTTTTACGCCGCTTTTAGCAATATTCCCGCAACATCACGGCGGGGGACACCAGAAATGGGCTTCACACATTGTACCCATGTGGGGATTCGAACACGGGTCTTCGGCGTGACGAGCCAACGCTTTAACCAATAGGCTACCCCACCGCCCTAGTCATGTGACTAAATGACTGGTTTGCCGGTAACATATATACGGGATGTGTTCCGTGTTCCACACAATAATAGCTTTCCAAATCATTTCCAGAGAAGGAAAGAAGAAGGAAGTGTATCAAACGCGAATACACCGTAAAGCACCCTGGCAGAAACATTGCCACCCAAGGGACAACTGTCCTCTAGACATTCACTGAACCGGCGCATAAACAGCAACCAGCTGTTCTAGTGCTGCCGGCTGATATAGCAATCGGGATGGCCCTTTCATCTTTCGACAAAAAACATTTTCCTTGCTAAAAAAACTATCACTTTAGATCAGTATGAATCAACAATATATAATTCAAAATTCATATTCATTCTTAAATACCTCGTGAAGCTCAGCATTACAACTGCTAATATTTAGAAATCCTTGCTTGTCAGAGGCCAGCTATAACGGGATCGGATGGTCAGGCTCGCTTGGTTCATGCATGTCATCGTATCCCAATGGCGTAGGTTGGTGCCCACAGTATACCAATCACTGGGTAGCCAGGGCCATACGCGATTAATCGA
This sequence comes from Haliotis rubra, assembly GCF_003918875.1. NCBI lineage: Eukaryota > Metazoa > Mollusca > Gastropoda > Lepetellida > Haliotidae > Haliotis > Haliotis rubra. The sequence goes on from NW_025765691.1 coordinate 32,839, forward strand.
TGATCGCCAGCATACAGTTGAAATATTGATTGGTGCGGCAGAAGTGAGTGAATGTGGTTTTACGCCGCTTTTAGCAATATTCCAGCAATATCGCGGCGGGGGGACACTAGAAATAAGCTTCACACATTGTACCCATGTCTGGAATCGAACCCGGGTCTTCGCCGTGAAGAGCCAACGCTTTAATCACTAGGCTACCTCACCGCCCCGCGGCAGTAAAGAACACACACGCGCTCACGCACGGACACACACACACGCACGGACGGACGGACGGACACACAAACACATACGTATACCGTGATATCGGGGAGGTGTCTGGCTGGGGAATATGGTTACATGGTGTCTATTTTTCTCTTCCTTTCTGTTATTGATTCCGTCTATGACGACGACACTGATGCTTGTCAACCTCCCCGACTACATCCCCCGCTCTGACAGCGTGGGTGGATGCCACGTTCATCATCTCGTGTTGAATATCTTCAAAACAAAGTCAACTATCATAACTAACACCTGCGTGATTCCTTTCTCCAACATCAGATACGTGTCTGTCAAGTCCCCGCGGCAAGCAGCACGAGTTAATGGGCTCCATTGTTTCCGGTTAATGATGACGATCTTTGATATGCGAATTTTCTAAAGGTCTTAATGTAGAAAATTTCCATTTGATGGATGCTTCAGCGTTATAAAGCTGTTTTAACATATTTGACATTTGCTTCTAGGGTCTTTGGTCTCCCATGTCTTAGAAATGGTAATTTAATGTATACATACGTATTTTCCGCATTTAATGATGGCATATGTTATTGATCATCTGACATCTCGTGCTGTAAAATCAGTGGTTACTTTTAGCTTGTACTGTCTCTATTTACATTGTATTAAGTGCATTTACAGCTTTTGAAAGGTAGCAACTCCGATACAAGTAATTAACACCAATACCAAACTATGTGTACAGTGGTCAGCTCACTGTTATACCCTGAACAAGTTGTGTCTTCCTCCATGAACAAAATTGAACTTCCTCCACGAACAACGTTGGTCTTCCTCCATGTACCGCCTTGCAATCCTGCTACCTCCAGCAGGAAGAGTTAGTGAGTGAGAGTTAAGGCAAACGCCACAAAGAGTACTATCTCAGTTGGGCCGACTAGTCAAATTTGGTTTGTAAATCCTAAAGTGAAATAAAATATTTGCAGTTTAGTGTGAGAACAAACTAAATATATTCCCAGAATTTCAAATGGTCAGTGTGAAACCAAGTGGGTATTTGGGGGGGTCGAGGTGGCTCCATGTTTGTATTGGGACTGAACTTTGGATCCGATGTGGATTGGGTGGTCACAATGTATGATCTAGTTCAGCTGAGTGTGTCAAATTGTACCTCGACAGTGTGCAACTTATAACCCAAAATCCAGATAATGGAATTATAGGAATGTTGCACCAGACACCATCCACTCACTCACTCACCACCCTGTTGTATGTGGAGGGACCTCATGCTGGGCCACGTGTCTGTAAGCATACAACGTTGAACGCCTAATGTATATGTCATTACAACGCCCAGGTCACAAATCAGTTGAAGGTAATCAACGTTGGTCACGGAGAGTCTTTGGATGGGTGAACGTGTTTGGCAACTTTGCTTCTGAGAGTTTTTAGTCCTTCCCAACAACAATGCACACAAGACACATGTGGTCTCAACCTAAGCAAGTTTGTTAAAACATTCCCTCTGTTCACCCAGCAGTGACTGGGTACCCGGTTGGATAAGATGACTCTGAACCTTCTGGAGCCTCACAGGATCTTTGGATCGCAAAGATCAAGCAACAATCGGAGCCTCACGGGAGGTCAGCCATCATCATCATTGACCAGTATTTGACAAATAGATCATATTACCGTCTGTGTAAAAGCTCACAATTCAAGAGAGAGGAATGGGTCAGTGAGTATGGTGTAACGCCGCTTCTAGCAATATTCCAGCAACATCACGGCGGGGACACCAGAAATGGGCTTCACACATTGTACCCATGTGGGGAATCGAGCCTGGGTCTTTAGCGTGGCGAGCAACCGCTTTAACCATTAAGCTACTCCATCGCCCCTCAACAGATAGGAACAAAGGTGAACAAAATCATTTATGTACATGATTTATGAAAATAACTACAGCATTGATTTAACCCCACTCCAGGAAATGATCATGGAGATGTTTCCGGTCAAGAGGTGGTAGGCATGGTCAAGCTCTCGAGACTGTCCATCGCAGCGTCCACATCGGGAGGAGGTGGAGCGTCCACAGTCATCTGAAACAGTGAAGTATATTTCTGGATGCTTGCACAACAAATTTCACACGGGGTGATGCTTGGACTAGGTAAACCTGTCTGATATGCGATCGCAATTCGCCATACAGAGTTGCGTCCCTTTAACACACCAGAAACCTATAATTGGGATACGAATCCCGGTTCGACCATGTTATTATTTTTTCTATGTCTGTCGGCGCAATACGAGTGTTCGTTAAGTCCAACCAAAGAGGTAAATGTCTGTGACCTGCATCACTTCGGAATTTCTTCCCCCATTAAGCAGACACGCCGTGGTGTAACTGGAATACACTGCTACATAGTAGTAATATATTGTATCTGCATGAGTGAGTGTAGTTTTACACCGCTTTTAGCAATATTCCAGCAATATCACGACGGGGACACCAGAAGTGGGCTTCACACATTGTGCCCATGTGGGGATTCGAACTCGGTATTCGGCGTGACGAGCTAACGCTTTAACCACTAGCCTACCCCACCGCCCCAGTATCAGCATGAGAGACTATCACATACAATAATGATGAACACCCACCGGTTTCGCCCCTGTCTGCCTGACAGACTTCTGTTTCTTCTCCTTCCCCGATAACACCACTTTATGCAGCTCGCTAAACTCTTTGTCGGCGCTGGCCGTTTTCGTCTTGTTGTGGAAATTCATCTGAAAACATGAAAATGACATTTGTATACTTTTGCTACTTGACTTACTAACTTAGCATGTGTGGTAATGGTAGGTAGCATAGCAACTGTGTGTTACTTCCATAAGCACCGTCATCCATGAAGGCCAACTTCCAATACAGGCCAGTGAGGCAACTTGAGGATCCAGTCTTAGAATAACCAAGTCACCATGAACTCTAACCATCACAAACCAGAACCATCTAGTAATGTTTAATCATCTAGCATATCAGCTGATGAAACAAACACAACAAGTTTCAAATGAACGTTCCTTTACGTCCTTGAATCGCATTTGGAAGAAGTACACACAAAGGGGGAAATTTGTGGATGCCATCTTCTGTAACAACTTCTCTTGTGATGAACTCGACGTATTCTTACTCCTTCGCCATATGAATGAAAGCTAGGAAGCAGAGGATATCCTCCGACACGTCGTCTCCATACAGATGTTGACATCCATAAATGTCCCCTTCACATTCCTATATAACAATGACCCAACAACTCCTACCCCGACTCTATCAGACCCTACCGTTTGTCCCTGCAACCTCTAGACTACTTCATCATCTCACCTTTTTCAAATTGGTCGAGATTGTTTTTGTCTTTGCTTTCTTGACACCGGCCATTTTGTGTGAAATTGACTCCTTCCGTACACCATGGCTGATCTTGTTCTTCTTCCCCATGTTGAATCAGGTACCCGACAGCAGCTCCCGGCCCCTGACAGACGGAGAGACAGTTGACACTATTATTCATACAGAAACATATCATACTTAGTTAAATGCGATTTATGTGCAAAATGTAAATGTTGCCCACATCTACACTGATGTTAGTGATATAGTTTTCATTAATTCCCATAGACAACATAATGTTTGCTAACTGACATGATCGCTGCATATGTTTCAGTGGCCTCCTATGAACTCATTGCTGTAAAGAATTGAAAAATACGTCACAAACGATGTCAGCTTACGTTGTTCAAGCAGAGACAACAGAGCTGATGTCTCCACAGGGGATCACGAAATACATTTGTTTACTGATTTGTAGAAAAAAGACCGGTAATGCAAACACATCGAAATACATACAATGAACCTTCCTGAATCGGCATAACGGATTTTCTTTAACTAATGAACATTGGTCAAAATTGCGAAATGAACTGTCTCTGAACACATACTGCCTTAATTTCTCGCATCTTGTAAAATATTCCTTAAGAATTGTACTCTCAAGTTCTTTAAGGGCTAGATCTGCCACGGACCACAAGCACAGAGATATCAACGTGATTCGGGTCTGAGTAAACCTACAAGTACGGGTATGGACCACAAGCACAGAGATATCAACGTGATTCGGGTCCGAGTAAACCTACAAGTACGGGTATGGACCACAAGCACACAGATATCAACGTAGGTATCAACGTAGGTTTACTCGGGTCTGAGTAAACCTACGACTACGGGTATGGTGCTGACATACGCAGTAACATAATTATGGAGAACTCGAGTTCCAACATAAGGCATACGAATATACCAAGTTTGCCAATGAAGTCTCCCGCCATAGACTGCAGACCCTTGAAGTGCCGGGTGAGATTTGCTCTTCAACAACCCCTGCTTGTCGTAAGAGGCGACAAACGGGATTGACTGATACACGTCGTCGTACACCAGTTGCGTCGATCGATGCTCATGATGTCTATCACTGAATTGTCTGGTCCAGACGCCATAATTTACAGACAGCCCTGACTTAGCTGGAACATTGCTGGGGGAGGCGTGAAACAACAAACAAACAATCCATAGACGCTACTAAACTTTCCTTTATGACGGACAGGAGTATGAACAAAATATTTATGAACATATTTCCCCATCTTAACAAGGAGACTAATATCTGGTTTTACACGTTTAGTGGGTTCACTGCGTAGAGCCGTGGTGTGTGGTCAACGACGCAGTTGGGGTCAAAGGAGATTTTAATGACAGAGCTACAACGGTATAGTGATTACGCCGTGGACAGGAGGCTGGCTAGACTAACGTTTAGTCCCTGAATACATATAATTGTGACAGTAGCAAATAAACCCATTTAAATTGAAAAGAAGCCCAAGTGAGACCAGAGATCTGAGGAAATCTAGACTTGCTTCATTTAGGGCTTTAGCATTGCAGGGAGGGCTAAGCATTGGGGAAAATAATATGGTTCAGGGACTGTGAGACAGACTAGAGGCTGGCGGATGCAGGCTGATGTGAGGATGTGTGGGTGGGGAAAGAGAGAATGGCAAAGGTAATAATTGCCTGTTGCTTCTGCAAACAGAACAAAACACCTACATGGAGAAATTGGAGTACACCTCTACAACATTAAAAACTCCATCAAAACAGTACTGATAAGTGATCGTTCACCCCCCACACATTAAACGTTATTAAAGGTTATAAGAAGTTTGCCGTTATGATAAATATGAGATTGATACAATGCAGGAACATCCCTACTGATGTGTCAAAAACGCAGTCATGTGAAACGTACTTGAAATTATGGATATTAATGTTTGGGTTTATGTATGTTTGTTTGATTTGTCCGTGCACCGTACAAAACAGGAACTTGCACCCAGGTCCCTTTCTGCTGACTAGCTCAAATAACGTAAGTAAAGAAGTAAAATAGAGTAATATGTTCCTGATCAGAAAATTATTACAAAAATGTCCTTTCTCGAAAACATGGCGAAACCAACGAATAAATTCTTATAAGTCGCCTTTGTAGAGAGGTGCCAATGAGATCGGGTGATAAGGCTTGGTGACTTGATTAATATAAGTCGCTGTATAACAAATGCGAAGACTGATGATGCAGTTAATCACTTGATTGACTGGTCCAGGCTCGCTTATTTACAGAATGCCTTTAAAAGCTGGGATTTTGAGAAGAGCGGCGTTTAGCAATAAAAATACCCCCGAAGCCCCAAAAGTAGAATATGTCGCGCCTGACGGGCAGTTGATTTTTACTAGTTCTTGATGTGTGCGCATGCGCGAGTGTCTGAGATGGAAACCAACGACTTTCGCAGTTTTGACACTAAAACAAACTTTGTTTTCCACATTACTTTATAAAACCCAAACGTCCGTCTGTAAATCCACATATTTCTGGATAGCCTTTGGCAAGTGTAGTTAAACAACCCGCATTACATGAACGAGAGGAAATGATAGGATAATGCCGGACACGCTCCAGGAGCACAAACCAAAGGTACACAAAAAATACTTTAAAAATCTCAGTCAGCCTTTCCTAGCCTCGCATGAAGAATATTTACGACAGTTTTCTGTTACGAACAGCTTAAAGCATTAAAAATAGGATCACAACAACAACAACAATGAATATATATATTGCAGCACACACACTCACATACGCAGGCACGCACGCACGCTCGCACCCATACATACACACAGATAAATGTATACAAAAATTAAATATCCAAATATAACAGTTCTGTATCACTTGACCCTTCTCCCCATTCCCCAAAGCTTCAGGACCTTTCCCCAAAGGAGTCATGGACCAGAAAATGGCTCAGGGAATAATGTGACAACGATGTTACCTACATAATATTACCCTTCAGCTGTCAGAGCTGGGACAAAACGTGTTCAGTGTGCCGGGAGAGGCCTGACAAGCAATGATGTGGTTTGGGTACACTCCCGACACACAGGGAATATACCTGTCCCTGTCACAAGGGACGGGGGGTCACTGAATCCAGGCGGGATGTCGCCATTGTTGGGGGTAAGGGCTAAAGACGTGGATTATTATCCCAGCAGGGTGATCTGTGATGAGGACCGTCAAACGGCGAGAGGGACAGGTGTCACGATATCATCACGAGTTCATCACTGCATGCATTGACCGACATTATTGAAGGGAATTCAAGCTGGCGTGATTAAGTTTGCTTTTAATAGCATTGCTTTGAACAGAATGCCAGTAATATCATGGCGTGTCGACTTCACGTGGGAGGAAGCCTGAAGTGACGACTTCACGTGGGAGGGAAGCCTGAAGTGACGACTTCGGGTGGGAGGGATGCCTGAAGTGACGACTTCACGTGGGAGGGATGCCTGAAGTGACGACTTCACGTGGGAGGGAAGCCTGAAGTGACGACTTCACGTGGTAGGGAAGCCTGAAGTGACGACTTCACGTGGGAGGGATGCCTGAAGTGACGACTTCATGTGGGAGGATGCCTTAAGTGACGACTTCACGTGGGAGGGAAGCCTTAAGGGACGACTTCACGAGGGAGGGAAGCCTGAAGTGTCGACTTCACGTGGGAGGGAAGCCTGAAGTGACGACTTCACGTGGGAGGGATGCCTGAAGTGACCACTTCACGTGGGAGGGAAGCCTGAAGTGACGACTTCACGTGGGAGGGAAGCCTGAAGTGACGACTTCACGTGGGTGGGAAGCCTGAAGTGACGACTTCACCTGGGAGGGATGCCTGAAGTGACGACGGTCTGAGATGTTTACCACTTTGGTGAAACCCACGATCTAGGGTATGGTGCAGAGAAACCTGAGAACATAATGGGGGCGAACTGGGATTCGAACCGACAATCATAGGTTTCTGGTGTACCCAAGGGATGCAACTCTGAGAATTACAGCTCCTCTGACGGCTGGGCCAATCATAGGTTTCTGGTGTACCCAAGGGACGCAACTCTGAGAATTACAGCTCCTCTGACGGCTGGGCCAATCATAGGTTTCTGGTGTACCCAAGGGACGCAACTCTGAGAATTACAGCTCCTCAAACGGCTGGGCCATCTATGCCCCTTTTGAGGCGAAGTGTAACGTGAATGTGTAACCGTTTCGAATAGCAGGAAATTTATATCAGCCAATCTCTGCCAGTAGAGACGCATGTAACATTGCGTGCGTGAGTATAGTTTTACGTCGCTTAGAGTAATATTCCTGCAATAGGCTTGGGATTCAATGAATTGGCTTCGCACATCCTGACACCTGCACCAGGAACCAATGAAGGCCAGAAGAAAGAGGGCCACTGTGATGAATACTATAATGTACTCAGAACCTCAAAAAGGATTCGTGCACCTCCGATATCTTATGGGGTCGGTGGGGTACCCCAGTTGTTAAAGCATTCGCTCGTCAACGCCGAACGTCCGGGTTCGATTCCCCGCATAGGTACAATGTGTGAAGCCTATTTCTGGTGTCTCCCGCCGTGATGTTGCTGGAACATTGGTAAAAGTGGCGTAAAACTAGACTCACTCACTCACTCTGTGGCGTGGTGGATGTGGTGACTCGATCAGCTGGCCGCATCATAAAACATCGTTAAATGATGTTACTTGTTGTTGCCCTGGAGAGTGCTCGACAGTTTGGGGATAAAACAGGTTCGACTAGGACTCAATATACAGTAACTACGCTTGTAACGAACACGCTTGTACCGAACTGACGGACACAACAAACTGTCTCTTTTGATACAGGCCACGAGCTACATGTCAGTCGTCTCTGCGTAGACGGATCTACGATTACCACCAACAAATATTTATGGTCACTTTGAGTTCGTTATAACCGAAGTTTACTGTAGTGTGTCTGAAATGGGTACCCGACCGCGTCATACCAAAAGACGTTAAAATATGGTACTTGTTGGTCCCTGCCTGGCGCTCGGCATTAATGGGTACAACAAGGACTGGTCGGCTCGGAGTCAGTATAATGTGTCTGAGTGGGGTATTCATGCTTCACTGTGGTATGGTATCTCAGTGGGCTAGCACTATAAAACCAGCTTCAGTCTGGGCTAGTACAAGCAGCCGCACATACACATACACACGCATGCACGTCGTCATATGAGCGAAATATTCTCAAGCACGACGTAAAACTCAATTTCACCTCACCTCACCTCACCTCACCTCACCTCACCTCACCTGAACTGGGTAACTGCAGCAATATACAGTTGTTTTTAATCACTATACAGATAATGACCTCATCTGATATCACTTTGGGAGGTGGGGTAGCCTAATGGTTAAAGCGTCCGCTCGTCAAGGTGAAGACCCGGGTTCGATTCCCCACGTGGGTACAATGTGTGAAGCCCATTTCTGGTGTCCCCCACTAACGGGATCGGGTGGTCTGGCTCGCTGGCTTGGTTGACACATGTCATCGGTTCCCAATAGCGCAGATCGATGCTCATGCTGTTGATCACTGGATTGTCTGGTCCAGACTCGATTATTTACAGACCGCCGCCATATAGCTGGAATATTGCTAAACTCACTCAGTCACTCTGGCGTCCCCCGTTGTGATATTGCTGAAATATTGCTAAAAGCGGCTTAAACCTAAACTCACTCACTGATAGCACTTTGCATACTTATTGTCACAACCAATTCCTCTCATGTCTTATTATCAACAAATTCTTACAACGAAACAACACATATGAACACCAATTTTGTGTGGGCGATTTCATAACAGTGCCATGACAATTGCCCATACAACCCGGGTCTCATGTTCTCAGTAATGGTGAAGCTATACTGTCCGTGTATACGAAGTGGGCGTGTGTGTAAAGCCTACGGCTAGCTTCCCCCGCAATAATATTGCTGAAAACTCGAAATAATTCGTAACGCTCAACCGTTTTGGGAATAAGTGCGTAGCAACATCTCCACAGGTACATGTTTCGCATTCCCCTCATTTTATTGTTAATGTCGTTACCTGTGAAGATTCAGGTTAGAATTGGTCTTCAGCAACCATGCTCTTCGTAAGAGTAGACCAGCGGTATCGGGTGGTCAGGCTCGCGGACTTGGATGGCACAAGTCCCAATTGCGCAGATCAATACTCATGCTGTTGATCACTGGGTTGTCTGGTCCAGATTCGATTATTTACAAACCCGCGCCATACAACATACATACAAAACGTTTTCATTAGAAAATACGCTCTCAGTACCAATACTACCCCAGTAAGAATTCAGTGTCATTCAATGCGTAGAGTCAAGTGCATGACGTATTTTGTACTTGTATGTCTTCAAAAGCAATCATGTCTAATGTGGAACACAGTTCAATGAGAAACACGAGACCCAGGTATCTGTAACCATATTCCACCTCCCACGTCTACACGGAAACAGAATACACTCACGCGGTTAACACTCACGTCAAAGAAAAACCCTACCATTACACGGGTGACTGAGTTAGTTTGCTTGGCTGCCGTTTAACATTGCACTTAATGTTCCAACAACATGACGGCGATGACTCAATCCGGTGATTGATATCATGAGCATCCAATCACGCCATCGGGGTACGATCGAGGTACCGATGTATATACTACTCAAAACGTATTGTCGCATGAGGGCAGTGGGTAGCCTAGTGTTTAAAGAGTTCACTAGTCACGCCGAAGACCCGGTTCGATTCACCACATGGTTACGATGTGTGAAGCCCATTTCTGGTGTCTCGATGGAATTTTGCTTACTCACTCACTCACTCGCATGACAGAGTAAGGGTAGTAATATGCCTTTTGTTGTTTACCGCAGCACTCGGTGATATTACAGCTATAAGACTGGTGCCTGCAAATGATCGAATCTGGGCTCCATTTCACAAAGCGATCGCAGCGCTAAGGTGACCGTAACTCCCACACTTTAACATAGACTTACGACTAGAACTGCGCAATATAACCGGTTTAGCGGTATTTACCGGTTCAGACATGAAAACGATACGTATTGCGATATGCTGATAGAAAACCGGTATTTTGACATGCATTCGGAAAACGTCGTAACACTCGGAAATCTTCATATATTTCCTTGTTTCATTTGTGCCAAAAATTATTCACATTTTTATTTTATCATGATAACAAATTGTTAATAAAGCTTAATCAAGCATAGTGATTTCGTTGTGTTTTTGCTCTATAAATCAAGCAGTAACTCGATTATGAGTAGTTTTTTGTTTAAAAAAAAATACTTAATGCAGTATATTGCAATGCATATCGCAATACATGCTTTCGCATCGCAATATATCGCAATATGAATATTCTCTGCAATACCCACCCCTACTTACGACAGTCGTAGCGCTACGATCGCTTTGTGAAACACGTACCTGGTCAATCCATTGATTGATATTACGACCAACGATCCAACATCCGGGTACGATGTCACGCAACCAACCAAGTCACGCAGCCGGACCACCCGATCCTTTTGTCTTATCTCAAGGCTACGGCCATTTCATATCGTAATGTCTGTCTGACCGTTGTAGTGAGTCGCTTACCACTGTTCAGTTGTGTCGGAAGAACTTGATTCCCATCCAGTTGAGGAAGATACAGAAGACGGCGACGATGATGGTGCTCGGTATCAGCAGGATGTAGTACACGACGTCCCCGTCCATACACGCCTGCAACAACACATAGCTTTTTCTGAACAAGAACGAGTGAGTGAGTGGGTGAATGGAATAGGTCTATCCTCGCTCTGACGTCTATAGGTTTTATCATGGTGTCTATCAGATGGGCAACGTCGTACACCACCTACAAGATAACAACATGAACTGTTGATCAGATGGACAACATCGTACACCACCCACATGAACTGTTTATCTGATGGTCAATATCTTTCACCACCCACATGATAACAACATGAACTGTTTATCAGATGGACAATATCGTACACCACCCAAATGATAACAACATGAACTGTTTATCAGATGGACAACATCGTACACCACCCACATGAACTGTTTATCTGATGGTCAATATCGTACACTACCCACTCGATAACATCATGGGTTTATCAGATGGTCAATATCGTACACTACCCATATGTTAACAACATGAACGGTTTATCAGAAGGGGCGGCGGGGTATCCTAATGGTTAAAGCGTTGGCTCGTCACGCCGAAGTCCCGGGTTCGAATCCCCACATGGGTACAATGTGTGAAGCCCATTTCTGGTGTCCCCCGCCGTGATGTTGCTGGAATATTGCTAAAAGCGGCGTAAAACCAAACTCAGTCAGTCAGTCAGTTTATCAGATGGTCAGTATCGTACACCCAAATCTCGATAACAACATGAACGGTTTATCAGATGGTCAGTATCGCACACCAAAATCTCGATAACAACATGAACGGTTTATCAGATGGTCAATATCGCACACTACTCACATTACAAAAATCCTAACTGACTACAGTGAGTGATTATCAAAGGAGTGAGTGAGTTTTGTTTTACGCCGCTTTAAGGAATATTCCAGCAATATCACGGCGGGGGACATCAGAAGAGGGCTGTGTGAATCGAACCCGAGTCTTCGGTGTGACGAGGGAACGCTTTAGCAACTTGGCTACCCTACATCCCAAACTGGCTACAAGATGAGCTACATCGGACACCGTCCTTACAACACAAATACAATCACCTGTAAAAACACTGTCACAAAATACAGTTTCTGCATGGTTTCTCTAAAACCAGACTTAAATACAACTCGGCAAACCCTGTCCCGAAACAAGAGCAGATTTGTGGCGGGTCCAGATCTTAATTTGTTTTCCCTCTAAGCCAGCAGATTAACACTTTGACGAGATGTTGTTAGAATAAACATTGAACGTGTCACCGACGTTACAATCAATAACACCTCAATTACCACGTGTAATCCATGTGCAGTTGTCTGCAAGCCAAAGCCAGGTAAAAAAGACAGAAGCTGCCTATCTATCTTTATAGCATCGTGTTCCACGCCAACACCAACAGCTCACTGTCTCAAAACAGAAGAAGGGTCATATTATCCCAACACAATAAACCACCCTTAAAACTAACAACAGACGTACAGCAGGTAAACAAAACCGATCCTCACTGCACCGGAAGATTAGCACCGATTATCTCCCCTGACACGGAGCGCACAACATCAGTCGGGAGACGCCATTGAGGATCATGTGACACTACCCAAGGTGTTCGTTCATCCCTAGGTGGGTGACTAGAGGTGGAGGAGCGGGATGTAGTTTCCGTTCTGCAGGCGAACATGTAGCCGTCCTGCTAGAACACACCAAAGCGACTCGCGTGACTTGAACAAATACATTTGAACTTTAAGGTCGAGCTTAGACCCTTACTGAGAGAGCTACACACGTGACTAAACATGGATGCCGGTGTGTTTGTGAAGGGTCAGCAAGTCGGGGTTATTTGGTTGTCCCGCCAGGTCCTCGTAAAGGCTGTACAGGTCCGTACAGCGACACCATGGTGTACGGTGAAAGGCACACCGTTTCTGGGATTCCAGGCTAAGTCGCAACAATTGGTCCTTAGCATTCCGTGTTGGTCGATTTATTGCATCGGGTGGTCAGGCCCGGCTATCTAATCCAAGTTGTGTCAAGGTAACCCGACGGTATGGATCGTTGTTCATAATATCGATCACTGGATTGACTGGTCCAGACTCGAAATGACTTGAATATTGCTGAGGCGGTGATACACATCAAACACATATCAACATATCACATATACAACGGGGTAGCCTAGTGGTCAAAGCTTTCGCTCGTGACGCCCAAACCCCGGGTTCGATTCCCCACATGGAAACAATTAGACTAATGCTTAGTCTCTGAATATATATATAATTTTGATAGTAACAAACAAGCCCATTTAAATTGAAAAGGAGCCCCAAGGAGACCAGAGCTTCAGAACCTGAATCTGAGGAAATCTAGCCTTGCTTTATTTAGGGCTTGAGCACTGCAGAGAGAGCTTGGCAGTGGGGAAAATAATGTGGTTCAGGGACTGTGAGACAGACTAGGAAACAATGTGTGAAGCCCATTTCTGGTATCCCCGTCGAGATATTGCTGGCATATTGCTAAAAGCGGTATAAAACCTCACTTACTCAAATAAACAAAATCCGATCCTTCACGAAGTACGTTTGAATACACAGCAAGGTGCTAAAAGAGATCGACATAACCTCGAATAGGTCCCTGTGACAAGCATAAACTTGTCTTTCGATAACACTGGACAACTGAAGTCAGATAAATAATCCCGTGAATCGAGGACCTGAGAACCTCTTGTATAGTTCAATTCATATCATGTACGCTTGAAAACCGCAACACAACAAAAGCAATTCTACAACTGTCAGTGGAGGCATTCTTCCTTGTATACAGAGTGGGACGCATTTGCAATTCCGTTTCAGATCGACCTACTACCAATATGTATTCAATGAATTTCGTTCAGGAAACGCGCTGTATGTTGGCCATTGATAGTTTGAAACTCACGAGGCCGACCGACTTACTACACTGTCTTCGTGTGTACAAACCCCACACCATTTTCTGTCTGAATGAAACACGGCGGGAAGCTGATAATGTTCCGCCATTAGTGCTGAACGTCGGCCAAAAAAAATGACATTACTCTTAATAGCCCTGGTGTGTTTTCAGATAATATATTTCAGATGAAATAAATGTGATACAAACGTATTAAGCATACGGTGCACACATTACACATATTCCCAAATGAATAGATATCTGTACCATGGTTATGTCCTGTCTGTACTTCGGGGCAAAAAAAATCCCCAGTGCCAACGAAAGTCTCCCCGACAGACGCTACCCATATTTGTCTCCTCAGGGTTTTCCGGGCCAGAATAGATACCCGGGGCTCCTGTTATTCTCAACATGGTACCCGTGAAGGTCCGGGTTAGAATGAACCTTCAGTAACCCATGCTTGTTGTAAGAGGCTACTAACGGGATCGGTCAGGCTCGCTGACTTGGTTGACACATGTCATCGGTTCCCAATTGCGCAGATCGATGCTCATGCTGTTGATCCCTGGATTGTCTGGTCCAGACTCGATTATTTACAGACCGCCGCCATATAGCTGGAATATTGCTGAGTGCGGCGTAAAACTAAACTCACTCACTCACTCTCAGCATGATTATTCCGGGCCTGCAAAGAAAGTTTAATCCGGATACATTCCACGGAGTCGCTCCGGAAACGACAAACAAGGACAGATGGGCGGACGGACAAACTGATCGTTACATTTTCCCGTATTTCAAATCGGGGAGTACTGAATCGTCTAAAGTCACTTCTTCGAGTGAAGATACACCTTATACACAGACTCACACAATGTTATTTGTATTCAGATGCATACACGTGCAAAGTAACAGTCGGTTAATGATCTCTATTGATAATCATTGAGATATACAGTAGATAATCATTGTGATACAGATATAAGATCACCGTAATTTTATACTTTAATAGCCTAACGATAGACTAAGTCGCATCACCAACACCGCTCCGTTGAACGAACGTTAAATTGTATAATTACCATTCCAGGTACACAGTTGATAAATCGACTCCGTGTTCCCCCAACACCAAGAAAGATGAACCGTTTTCTCTTACATGTTTTGTTCGTAACCAGAGGAAATATAGCTCACTCACAGTGCAGACAAACAGATCGTTTTGGTCAGGTCAAAGGTTATCCTAGCTGAAGGAGCTAGTGTGTTGTTTGTGAAGGCCTCCGTATGATGATAACATGGGACGCGGAACCTCCTTTCACGCTCCCAGATACCTGACAGTGTCAGGGCAGGGGGAGATAACCCATATGGGGTTTGGAATGCAGGGTCTGTGACCCCTTTGTTCTTTTGAAACGAGAAGGAACACTGCAATATCTAAGCTGGTTATTTATCATGCACACTGGTTCGAACCTTGACATCATGCGTGACAAGCGAACACGATAACCACTGGACTAACTGCTGGTCTTCACTGTGAGAAAGGCCACACTCTACTATGACTAAGATTTCAGCAGCATCTAACAATATCCTAAACGGTCTCTGACAACACAATTTGATGTGAGGAATTGTGTCCCTTGTGTTTGCAGGATCCACTGATCTTGAGCTTACAGGTTTGCCTGCTTTAAGCAAATAAACACTTAACTTGCTCATCTCAAATGAATCTAAAAGTAATATTCAAATTTACAAGTTCCAAGCCATGATGCACTGGTAATATCGAAGTTAGTGAGAGACATCCCGCAAGTAAAATGTGTTGCATGTAAAAAACACCCCAATATAAATAAACCCCACTAAAAAGTCTTGAAACACACTAATCGATCAATGCAACGATAACAAACGGAAGCCAAGAGTGGTTGGTTTTGCTTTATCGCCGCTTTGAGGTTTCTATAAAATTCCCGTTCTTTTCGCGGTGTGTCTGTTTAACGTAGGAGGAAACCCCGAAGTGGCACAGGTTTCGTATGTTTACCACTTTGGTTAAACACACAAACACGAACATGGTGCTGACAATATATCCCGGGTGGTCCGGCATTCGAACCCACGATCTAAGATTCCTGGTTGGCTCAAGGGACGCAACTCTGTACAGCGATTTGTTGCGCCTTGTACCCCCTAAAGCCAGGAACTGTAAACATCAGCAGATCGGTACCGACCGAAATGTTGATGACGCATTCTTGAAATTGTGATCATGACTTTAAACATAAAAGATTCTTAACAAGAGTAAATCAAACTAAAAATCCTGAAATATCTTATATATCACGTACACCAAAATCACAAGAATACGCCGCGCAATCAGGCAGAAGTCGGACATTTTGCATGGGCGATGGTGTCGTTCGAGTTACAGCGCATATCCGCATATTACATTGCCAGAAATAGACGGTTCATCTTGTCATGTATAATGACAAACATCGCACGTGGAGAAAGCATTCCTGGTCTTTCATTCGTGTGGAGACTTGGCCATATATGGTATTGGAAGCCCCGTCGTAAATGACGCGCTGATTGACATGGTGTCCTATCGCAATATTCTTTCAGCATCTGTTTCATCTTTCGCAAGAAGAATTTTTGAACACGCGGTGTGGGTTTTTTTAATTTAAGATGTGGATCTGGATTTGAAGTGGGTGATCGATGGCCCTCCCGTTTGAACATTGCGCCGGGTTTGCCTGGTCCAGAATCCACCATTCACCGGCCTCCATGGTATCGCTGGAATACTGTTTGCTGAGGCGTTTAACAAAATGGACACACTCTCAAAGAGCTTGGAGATTGTGCCACACATGATCTGCAGTGGACAGTGTGTGGACAGTCAGGTTTGTTTTCAAAAATATTCCAACAATATCACAGATGGGGACACCAGAAATTGGCGCCACACATTGCACCCATGTAGGGAATCGAACCCGGGTCTTTGGCGTGACGGGTAAACGCTTTAACCACTAGGCTACCCCACCGCCCCTAACACTGTGGGCAGGCGAAATCATGCATAGACTTCCACCTCTCGGAGTATGAACTGTAGAGAGATGCATAGGGGTGGTGGTGGTGGGGGGTGGGTTTGGTGGTGTGTGTGTGTGTGTGTGTGTGTGTGTGGGGTGTTTGGGGTGTGGGTGGGGTGTGTGTGTGTTTAGTTTCACGCCACACTCAGCAATATTCCAGCTATATAGTCTGAATATAATCGAGTCTGGACCAGACAATCCTGTGATCAACAGCATGAGCATCGATCTGCGCAAATGGGAACCGATGACTTGTGTCAACCAATTTAGAGAGCCTGACCACCCGATCCCGTTAGTCGCCCCTTACGACACATAGTCGCCTTTTTGTGGCAAGCAGGCCTGCTGAAGACCTATTCTACCCCGGATCTTCACGGGTCGGACATCGAAAGAGTTCAACCAAGCTCAAAAAATGGGAAAACTGAGAATGTGATCGGGGGATAACAACAAGTAACAGCCCGTAGATCACCTCGCCAAAACTAAGACTCTAAAATACCAAAGCGTTCGTTCATCTGAGGTGGAATGGGGTAGCCCAACCGTTAAAGCGTTCGCTCGCCACACCAAAACCAGTGGTTCGCTTCCCTGTTTGGATGAAGTCAGTGAATAAATTTTTTGACGTCCTCGCCATGATTTTGTTGGGATGTTGACAAAAACAGCGTAAAAAACGTATATTCACACTCATTCATTTCTAGCATCGTCGGCACATCCGACTTCATACGCGTCCCCCATATTTAATGTCTAGAAGCTTCCGGGGCACTATTATCCCCCATTATACGAACCTATCATACTGACTGCACTCCCTGAATACCCACCAACCTGGATTACAAGCATGTAACCGAATGATAATTATTATGTCTATCCTGGCATAAAAGCCCCAAAGCATCACAATGATCAAGGACCGCCTCCATGGTGTAGTGGTTAGAGCGTCCGCCCGGAGAGCGGAAGGTCGCGGGTTCGATCCCCGACCGCGTCATACCAAAAGACGTTAAAATATGGTACTTGTTGGTCCCTGCCTGGCGCTAGGCATTAATGGGTTCAACAAGGACTGGTCGGCTCGGAGTCAGTATAATGTGTCTGAATGGGGTATTCATGCTTCACTGCGGCATGGTACCTCAGTGAGCTAGCCCTATAAAACCAGCTTAATTCTGGGCTAGTACAAGCAGCCGCACATACACATACACACGCATGCAGGTCGTCATATGAGCGAAATATTCTCCAGCGCGACGTTAAACTCAATTTCACCTCACCTCACCTCACAATGATCAAGGTCTTCCTCATGTCTACTGCGTCACGTTTTAGCAGATTAAACATCAACAATATTCTGGTTTTATTAACGGGCCTTGGTACATCGTATCCTGATTCCAGTATTCCTACCCCACCCCCCGTTGTGAGACAGGGTCGCGTCTCTGCCCCGTGCCCCATACCGATGAACGCGCTACCCAGGGTGATTTACATTTAAGAGAGCTGAAAGCTACGACAGTTGGACAAGAACACTATCGTCCACTGTTGTACAAACGTCCCGCCAGACAGACACGGGGGATCCTCACTGGCGGTGTCACGCTCCATGGACGGCGGACAAGGCTCCATTTTGAACTCAATCTATGGGAACAACACAACAAATCCACATACGGCTGGATGGTATTCAGTTATTATATGCTGCATGAAAAGAAATAAGAGTGGGTCTTAAACATCAACTGTGAAACATCCCCCGTGGCGGGAGGGCACACCTCAATGCACTGCGATGTCAGCATTGAGAGTGTCACGTGACCCGCCGTTCACAAACTTGCACAATGGCGAGGAATTATCGGTTGCGTTTTGGGCTGTGTGCCAAACGACATGCACCGGCGTGCGATAAGGCAACACTGGTTTGTGATTTTCGGCTCACTCTAGATGAAGTATTTTGATGTTTTTAACAGTGTTGTGGATGCAAACATATAAATAGTATCTGTGCCGACCCTCCGCAAAGTGAAGTATATCAGCGTAGAATGAACAAGTGACGTCAAGCGCCCCACGTGGAAGTATTTCATATTCTCAGCAATGGCGAAACGTAAGCGTATTTATCAGGCTATGTAGCGACCCAGGGTGTCAGGACACGCCACCAACCAGCGATACCAGTCACACAGTGTCACATCGCATGACCCGAAGACGTGACCAACCGACAGCCCACACAGGCACTGTAACCAGGGGCGGTGGGGTAGCCTTGTGGTTAAAGCGTGCGCCCGTCACGCCGAAGACACCGGTTCGATTCCCAACATGGGTACAATGTGTGAAGCGTTTTTCTGGTGATATTGCTGGAATATTGCTAAAAGCGGCGTAAAACCTCCACATACCCATGGACATCTGCCTGGACAGACAGAACTCTCTCTCTCTTTCTCTCTCTCTCACACACACACACGATAGTTTCAAAATTTTGCTGTGCCTGAAAGTTACTAGCCCACAAATGAATTTAATAGCCCGAAATTTGAATGTAGACACGGGTTTCATCATTAAGCTGCTAATATGATGAACATTTTTGATAATGCTAATTCCATCATCCACCGTAATGTAATGTCAGAGAACTTGATACCACTACATCTCAGATCTCATCATACAACATTTCTCCCTCATCTAAGACACTAACTGAATATAATAGCTAAATAATGCCCACACATTTACCACAACGCCATAGGTTGATGGTGTCAAACGTGGGTGGTTAGAAAACATCCCCTGGCGAAAATAGTTCTGAAAGAACTACACACTACACACATGAAAATGTCCATATTTAAACGAAATTAGAAGCTTGGATAATTTCATGTTCGAATTTCGTGTTCTGTCAGCCAGGTACATGTAGCGTATCGCCAAAACGCTGCGCGGGACCAGGCTGTCTACCGTGGGCTAGTTCACCTGTGTCGGCCCGCTTACTTGACTTGACGGTAGCAATGAGGGCAGAGCAAGGGTTGTACTGGTGAAACACGGATTATACACACACACACATGCCGGGATATACCATGACCACGCCGTGGTGCCGCCTCGCCTGGGTGGGGATACTAGCAACGATTTCTCTTACAGGTGAGTTTATGTATTGCAGGTGTGAACCTCAGGTGGGTTACCTGCCTGTTTACCTGTGTTCGGTAATGGACCTCCGACGACTGTTACTCTCGTACCTCTGTCACATTCCCACCATTAATTTACAACAAATGTACTATTTACACAAATATTTAAGAATATGTTGTACAACCTTATCAGAATCACTTAAAAACACGAACAAAAGAAATTATTTCGAAAATAATTACGACTACAATAGCGCAGTTACTCACCATAAATCATCATTTATTGTTGTTACACTACAAGGGGCTCTCGCTATTCGTCATTACTAATAAAATGATCGCGGATAGAAAAAACACACACGTTTAAATGAAAACTATCAAGTGCCTACATAATTCTCAAACAAACATTAACCAGTTAATTATTTCTGCGATGTATAACTTCTGTAATATTAATAATTATGTTATGAAATAACAGAATGATTAAATTCTGCAATGGTGTTATGTATTCAGTTCCCGGTATTTACATTCTGCCCACAACACAGTGAGCTGTTTGTTGGTTGACAGACCCTCGACTACACAAGGTGTTCTCAGACTCGGGTCCCACTATCAACACAACAGCTGTAGCCCGACGCGTCCCACGTGTTGGGTCACAAGGAAATAGACACATCTGGCTACATATTGCCAGTTTAATGATGATAATGAAGATGATAAAGTGATAAAGTTGCTATCTAGGACATGGATATTTTACTCTCAAAAATATTATGACTAGCACAAGAGTGACGGGCTGCATCTGATGTACGTGGTCATAGCTGATGATTTAACACTCTGCATACATGAACCATAACATAAGGAACAAGACAACGTGTTGGTCAGCTACTTACACTTAGCAATGAATTATTCATATTTAACGCTGAATCATTGAATCCTATTATTATTACTATTACTAGGCAATAAGAACATAACAATAATAATCTTGATCAGACACAACATAAAAATGGACATTTCAGAACGTTGACATAAGGTTAATAATCTACCTCGTCTTATCCAGTATACCGACTCGTCAGATTTGATGTAACGTTGCTTTAAATGATTAAACAAGTAGTTTGTAACGAGTATGAATCAACGTTGCTGTAAAGTTGAAACTAAGGAATGATATCATACATTTTCAAAATACATAGGCCGCCTTGTGTGGTGATTAATCCAGTTCGATATTCGAGTTGACGTTAGATATATTTGCAACTTTCTTCACTCGCTCGACGTCACTGTACCTCGATGGAGTGCATAGTTGCTCACATCACAGGATTGTCTGGTTTAGACTCGATGATACACCTGATTCAGCTGGAATATGTAGATATTCTGAAACAACTCGCACAGCACACTACCTCAGCCTCTAGCGCCATCTGGGAGGGTGGGGTAGTCTAGTCGGTAAAGCGTTCGCTCATCACGCCGAAGACCCGGGTTTGATTCCCCACATAGGTGTAATGTGTGATGCCCATTTCTGGTGTCCCCCGCCGTGATATTGCTGGAATATTGCTAAAAGCGGCGTAAAACACAACTCACTCACTCTGGTGTCCCCCGCCGTGATAATGCTTGAATATTGCTAAAAGCGGCGTCAAACTAAACTCACTAACTCTCTAGTGCCACCCCCCATCCCCAAGGCATGTTTAAAATACAGACACATATATGTGACAAATGAAATCACTGAGCCCGTGATGTTTGTGTTCTCTGATGTGATGATGTATATGTTGTGACACACGTCGCTGCAGAACCTAGTTGTCCCCGACCCCCACGTCATGTTGACTATAGGTAGGTCTACATCGCAGCCTAATTGTAATGGATGGCCACATTCAAATGACACACAAGAATTACTCTTAGGTTCAGGGAATCGTACATTGCCGAAAATGCCAAATTTTGGAGTCCCCACTGTGCAATATTGCTAAACTGAGTGTGACATTATAAATGTACGCACCCATTCATCAAGTGAAAAACTAAGACATTTAAAAATATGTATATCTTATTGGATTGGGCTGCCCTCTCTTACTGACGATTAACTGATTAAAGATTCGCTATCCATTCCACTATCATCACCTTCAGTCCATACCCATCCCCTTCCCAGCTCTTGCAGCCTATGCCCAT
Organism: Haliotis rubra; assembly: GCF_003918875.1. NCBI lineage: Eukaryota > Metazoa > Mollusca > Gastropoda > Lepetellida > Haliotidae > Haliotis > Haliotis rubra. The sequence goes on from NW_025765691.1 coordinate 54,997, forward strand.
CCCCTTCTCAGCTCTTGCAGCCTATACTCATCACCTTCTCAGCTCTTGCAGCCTATACTCATCACCTTCTCAGCCCTTGCAGCCTATACTCATCACCTTCTCAACCCTTGCAGCCTATACTCATCACCTTCTCAACCCTTGCAGCCTATACTCATCACCTTCTCAACCCTTGCAGCCCTCATCACTCATCACTCATCTTCTCAGCTCTTGCAGCCTATACTCATCACCTTCCTCACCCTCTGCAGCCTATACTCATCACCTTCTCAGCTCTTGCAGCCTATACTCATCACCTTCTCAACACTTGCAGCCTATACTCATCACCTTCTCAACTCTTGCAGCCTATACTCATCACCTTCTCAACCCTTGCAGCCTATACTCATCACCTTCTCAACCCTTGCAGCCTTCATCACCTTCTCAACCCTTGCAGCCTATACTCATCACCTTCTCAACCCTTGCAGCCTATACTCATCACCTTCTCAACTCTTGCAGCCTATACTCATCACCTTCTCAACCCTTGCAGCCTATACTCATCACCTTCTCAACCCTTGCAGCCTATACTCATCACCTTCTCAGCTCTTGCAGCCTATACTCATCACCTTCTCTCAACCCTAGCAGCCTATACTCATCACCTTCTCAGCTCTTGCAGCCTATACTCATCATCTTCTCTACCCTAGCAGCCTATACTCATCACCTTTTCAGCTCTTGCAGCCTATACTTACCCTATTCTTACATAACAGCCAACACACATCCCTTTTGATCTCTTCCGTGTATTGAATGTTCTGCAATAACATTGTTTAATCTTGACATAAATTTAATGCTGTCACTTTATTTTGGCCAAAATCTGGTGAAAGGGCGTGCGTTAACATGCCCAATGATGTGCTTAAATAACATCTCCCGAACAAATGGTCACATCAAATATAAAGGCTGGTAAAAACTGCATTCCAGTTAACACACAACTACTACATACACCTACTGCCTACACTTAGGGAGACGACACGGTACAACAAAGACCCTGTTGTAATTATATATATAGTTTAACCTGATTCCTTGCATCGCGCGCCAGTTAAGCGAGCAGCTAAAATCAGACGCTGAACCTGAGACTAATTCTATTTATTCAACACCCCGTACAGATCTGGCCGTGATGTAAAATTAAATGTCCTTTTCATGTGCACATGAATCAAACAATGACGCTCGCCCGGCGTAGCGAGTCTTAAAGTATCTCCCAGCTGTCACTTACAATGAAAAGTAGTTCTGCTTGCTCTTCCGTCAACGTGACAATAGCGTGACAGTTGAGCATGTCCATAGCTCGTGCACACGGCAATGGGCGGGACAAGATGGGCTGACAGGCAACCCGTGATGCTAATCCTATATATCAACTTGGACCAATATTTGTATTACTAATAACATTGTCAATGTGTCGTGAGCCCTGTCACTGTTCCTATACGTATGTAACATATGCACATAGTCGGAAATAGCAACAATTACCACTTAGACAGCATAGGTTGGCCATGTCGTTAGTGCGCTCGCTCGCTCGTGTACGACCCTAGTTCTAATCCCAACATGGAAACCGATATGATTGTAATATTCATCGCTTGTTCCATGCCGTATAATTTATGAAATTATGGAAATGAACATAAGAAAATAGCTTTGGGTATCGCTAATATGTCGTCCTAGATGTACAACTTTTGTGTCAAGCCGCGTTTTTGTGGTATGATATCAGTCTATCGATCAGTCTATCGATCAGTCTAACGATCAGTCTATCGATCAGTCTAGCAACATATGATAAACATGCGGATAAAGTAAATAGACACATTTCTAACAACCCTGGATGCGCTTGTGGATACCACAATGAAGATACTGTTCATCTTTTTACATGTAAGTTATACACTGCTATTAGAAATAATACCTACGTCTATGTAAATGGCCACAATCTCCAAACTGTGTTATACGGAATACCTCCGGCAAACAACAACGTCAATAAGAACATAATAGAGTCCCTGCATCAATATATCTTTAAGTCTAAACGATTTGACAAATTATACTAACAATTATATGCAATCAATTAATGAAGTGTAGCTGCAGGCTCAATGTTTATAAGCACCTACAACGCACATATATGATTTAATTTGTCGGTTTTTGTATCTTGTGTATTTTGTTTTAATGATATATGTACTGGTGAGGTATTGATATAAGCAGAGTTCTGCTTGTTTACCAAACCAGATTCTCTAGGAATAAAAATATGTTTAAACCATATGATAAACCAACCAGAAACTAAATAGTCTCATTTTTACACAGAAACTGTTACATATATTACTTATGACAGATTGACGCGGTGTGTTAGAATCGGTGTTCTATAACCTTAGTCTCAGTACAGATAAGGTGAAGACCCAGATGTAATATTGGCAACAGAAGGCGTGCCTTGTCCCGCTATCTTAACTCTGATACTCGTTAAAGTAGGTTTTAGAAAGTCTTTGAAAATATCTACTTGAAATTTCCATAACCCGTTAACTAAAATTTCTGCGAGGCCGTATGTACCACCAGCCCATTAAACTGTTTACCACAACACAGCAAACGTGGTATACAAATATCAATATTGACACATACTCTCCTCACGTCTGTAATCCCTCTTGACCGGCGCTGCCCACGTTGAGAGTGGTTTCATTAAACCTCATTAGAGCGATCTGTGGCTTGACCACTGGGTAGTACCGGGTGGGCGGAGGGGTCACCGCTTATCTTTGATCCTGGTCACAGACAAGACACCTTCTTTGTTCTGGACAAACATACCCGTCTTTGTTGGTACGGCGAGGCGTCATTGAAGTTGAGAGACACTTGACGTTAGGATCAGCGTGCCCCTCCCCCTTCCTGTAATTGTAACACCCCAGTCCGTCTCCTGGTACCGCATGTCCGTCTCCTGGTACCGCATGTCCGTCTCCTGGTACCGCATGTCCGTCTCCTGGTACCGCATGTCCGTCTCCCGGTACCGCATGTCCGTCTCCTGGTACCGCATGTCCGTCAGCCAGTTGGAATCCAAGGTCACCCTATACTGTGTGATTGACCACAGCATAATCACTCCGAACAGACCATTCCTTGTTTTCCCCCAAAATGGTGGACGCCAGGCAAGGCAACAACAAGTGCCATTTTGTTTACTCCGGTTAGACTGATTCCACTTGACCATGGAACTGGTCAGGTCATCTCAGATTAATATTTTATAGACGAACATGATCACTGGCTTGCGTCTGCATGGTAATTCTTTTAAGATCGCCAACAAGCTTAGTCAAACAGTTGCTTTTATATGAACCTGACTGTGTTACATGCAAGAGGTGACGTCATGAACGGTATATTATCTCTATTTGATGAACTTATTCGAACCTGACTGAAATAAAAGCGAAATCCAAAAGAATAACTAATTTCGAAATTCACTCAATTCCACTTCACTAATTTCAATATCCACTCATTTCCAACCCATAACTAACTCTGAAAATCGCAAGCAAACCCAGCTCTCGTCTACTTACTTCAGACCCATGCTTGTCGTAAGAGGCGACTAATGGGATCGGGTGGTCAGACTCGCTGACTTGGTTGACGCATTTCGTCGTAGGTCGATGATCATGATGTTGATCACTGGATTATCTGGTCCAGGATCGATTATTTACAGACAGCCTCCAAATAGCTCGAATATTGCTGAGTGCGGCGTTAAACAACACAACCAACCAACCAACCAACCAACCAACCAGCCACCAACTTGCTTCAGCATCAAAGCACATTAATGGTGCTCGAGTCAAGCGTTTTATTTCTCTAAACGCTAATTCGGGACTACCCATGTAATCTTATAATTTATTGATAAATATTGTATTAGCCCATAAACTTGATTATACCTATGAAACAATTTCTGGTTGTAATAAATGCCTCGGTGCGTATGTTCAAGTGCTGCACGGGCAGCTTATGTTGTACGTCAACACCTCAACACATAAACACGATATAAGCAGCCAGTGATGTTGCCTATCAACACAGTCCTGAACATTGGTGTAAAATACCTTAGTAATCCATATGATCTCAGCTGAACCTGTCGGGCACTCTGTTGACCTCGTAACAGTTTAACACCTCTGGGATAAAAGCGAGCATCGGCCACAGAATCTCCAGAAGACAGGAAATTCCCGTACACGTCTGTAACCCATCAGACCACTGTAGCAATACTATTTGATTAGTATTAAGGTAGATAGTATATAAACTCCGGTCAGGAAATCCCCTTACCCGTTACATTAGATCTGTATGACAATACAATTCGATTAGTATCAAGGTGAGTAGTATATAAACTCCAGACAGGAAATCCCATAGCCCGTTACATTTTGTCAGTGTGACAATACTACTCGATTAGTATCAAGGTGAGTAGTATATAATCAACAGACGGGAAATACTGTAACCCATATCATTTTGACAACATGTTACACTTACACTTAATTAGCACGATTAGTATCAAGGTGGACAGTATATTAACTCCAGACAGGAAATCCCATAGCCCGTAAATTCCATTAGATCAGTGTGACAATACTACTCAATTAGTATCAAGGTGGATGGTATATGAACTCCAGACAGGAAATCCCATAGCCCGTTACATTAGATCAGGGTGACAATACTACTCAATTAGTATCAAGGTGGATAGTCTAAACTCCAGACGGGAAATACTGTAACCCATGTCATCTTGACAACATGTGATACTACCACTTAATTAGCATGATTAGTGTCAAGGTAGATAGTATATAAACTCCAGACAGGAAATCCCATAGCCCGTTCCATTAGATCTGTGTGACAATACTACTTGATTAGTATCAAGGTGAGTAGTATATAAACTCCAGACGGGAAATACTGAATCTATTTCATTCGACTCGTGTGACAATACTACTTGACAAGTGGTATTATGAATGAAGGATATTGGTAGCTAATGACCCGCGGGTCAAATTACATACACACCTGTGTGATGCAGGTTCCTGTGTTGTGGATCGACATAGCCTTGCTCCAAGGCTGTACTGAATGCTAAGCCCGTGTATAGTAATTCTATCCTTTAAAGAGGCAAGTCTAGATAAGCGGACAGTAAGGACGCTATTCTGTCATCTGTATTTGTTTTACAACTTTTCATTGAATCTATAAATGATTACCTTAAAGATTTGTGCAAGTCTAGGGTCGGTATTATGTGCCGGTTACTAAGGAGCAGGGAGTGGGATGTACCTGGCTGTGTGTGGCGGGGACACCGTGTTCTGTGAGCTCACAAAGGCCCAGCCTCGGTAACTATATATCGGACATGTCCATAAACTGCTTGTAATTGTTGTCGGTCTTGGATTTCCGCTAAACCTTGCCAAGGGTTTATCTGTCCCTGGACAAACGATGTAGGAAATTGAGAACACCTCTGAACCTTAGACATAAAACAAATGTCGGGAGGTCTGCATTAATTATATATTGTTAGTCATGATATTATCGGAAACATTTCCATCGTAATCCCCTCCACGGAACGGTGAACTGGTAAACCGATAACTCCAGGGTAAACGTTCTACCTCAAAATATACTGAGCGAACTCGACAAAGAGGCTGTTCGGCATTGGTTTGGTTGTTGTTTAACGCCACTCAGCAATATTCCAGCTATATGTCGGCGGTCAATAATCGAGTCTGGACAAGACAATCCAGTGATCAACATCATGAACATCGATCTACACAATATGGATACGATGACGTGTCAACCAAGTCAGTGAGCCTGACCCCTGATCCCGTTAGTCGCTTCTTACGACAAGCATGGGTTGCTGAAGACAATTTCTAACCCGGATCTTCACGGGTTCTGTTCGACATTGATTACTTAATGTTTTATTCTCGTGTGAGAGTAACACACTAAAACTTTGATACGTGTTTTATTACTTGGTTTGGTTCAGTGTGGCTGCAATATCACTCTGAAGTGAGTACAATTATCAACCAGCCCTTCTGGTAGAACCTAAGTCACGTTACAGGCAACAACGTCCATCTTATGCTGATCACTCCCAAATTACGTTGAATCGATATTTAAGATGTCGATGGTTTATATTACCGCTGCGGAGACGTAGCACCGCGAACGGCTACACAACTACTACGAACTGAGAAACGTCGTTATCCAGCTCATTACAATAGGGTAAAAACAACCCCCGCTTTACACAGCCTACTCAGTTAATGAGAAACTCTGAGAAAATACAACCAGGCACGCAAAACATCCCAACTACTTTACCGTAAAGTCGATTACGCTTTCATTTCTTTTGTCGGATCCTCACAAACGTATTTTAATGAACAGGTGAAGTGAACATCTCGCCAATCTAGATATCACCTGTCTGTTGAGCGCTGTAACTTACAAGCAACGTATACCGTGACTCCTCGTAACAACATGGCGTAATGCCGCCGACCGCCTTGGGCGTTGTACATTCTGCTCCGCTTTATTCGAGCATATTTAAGTGACGTTAATTGTTCTGGAATAGGAATTTTACAGCACTCGCGATCCGGAAAAGTTTCATGTCTTCCATGACTTAAAAGAGAAAACGCTGATACGTCATTGTGGAAAGGGGCGGTTCATTGTGATTTTACAATTTACATTAAACTGTAATTTTGTTGAATATATATCATCAAATTTGGAACTAATACTGTTTATTTTTAGATTAATTTAACGAACGTATAAGTATAATAATAATAATACACTTCCAAAAGAGGATTGGGGTTAAGAGTACCACACACTGAGACAGACACACATAGACACTGTCAGTTAGGTTTTAACTCTTGTCTACATGGAAAATATTTCAAGTAGGCATATTTCGTTTATCACTTCACAAACGATTTATTCAACGTGCTTTCATTTCATTTTATTCTCAGCGTTATTATTGTTCTTACTTAAAGAATCAAATACATTACGGTTGTTGAACCTTTCCAGTAGGTTTCAATACCTCCTCACCCATCAACAACACGAATAGCAGTACCTAACAATAACATATATCTCGCTTGAAGATAAGGCATTTATTTACGACCATAATGGTACTTCCTTCAGATGATATAATTGAATTGAACAAAAGTTTTCGATTCTATTAAATGGTAATAAAAATTGACCGCGTTCCCACAAGTCCCCAGCACACGGCATCAGTTGCATCAGTACATGGTCCCTCATCTGGACGATTAAGTGCGTCTCGGAACGACAAACAGCTAAAGTGGTTGTACGTTTGTAAAGACATAAAAGTGTAGTGAGAGTACCTGCATGTAGCCTTGCGGTGTCCCAGTGACCTCGGTTACATCCTCTATTGTCAGGTGCCTGCCAGGGCAAGACTTAGCCAATACTGCAATTCCCGGAACACACTGCACCTGCCAATCAAGGAATTCCTGTTCAGCTAAGCCCATTTGAAACCAGCCGTGCAAGAAAGTGAATGATTTTGAGGAATTTCAGGCGCATAGTTATGTTGGTTATCTTTACGAATGACAAACAACGCAAAATGTGCATTGTCGACATACCTGTTTGAACACGCGAAGTTTGATTCGCCCCAGACTTTATGAAACACGTGATTTGAATTAAATCCTTGAGACAATGTCGCGTTATATAGATGTCCGTATATAGACACTTAACTTGTAACCTCCATCCCCCCTACATAGATTCCAAGTTAAATGGGTCCCCTACAACTTATGCTGGACGTAAGAGGCGACTTTACTGAGCAAATAGTGCCGCTTACCTCGAACAGTAATAGATCTACAAGAATGACCTCTACGAGCCCTCTCGGGGACAGTTTGGCCATCATCCTGTTTCAGCTTTTCAAATATGACTGGTTATGTTAATTTATAGCAAATGGCGTGGTAAGAATCTAGACCCTTCTTCTCTTTGGGCTTCCTTCCACATAAGGTGCTCCGCCATTATCCTTGATATTTCTTTCAAAAGGTGTTAATTCCATGTCATTCACTCAATAATTAAAAAGAAATATTTCGTTTTCGTGTTAGTTTTTCTTACTAATCAAAAACTTTTCAATTGATATTTTCATTAAAAAACAAACATAGCGCTCTGAGGTTCGCGCTCTGTTCATAATCCATCAGGGTTGTAGGTATATTTGGTGACGCCATTCTTCCATCACAGTAGGTCAAATGTCAGATATTAAGATGCTGCAGTTGTCTGTGAAGCACGTATGTAAATACCTGGTCGCCACCCTGATACCCGTCAGTGGCTCTGTGTCGGACAGGAAGGGGGATTGTCGCATGCCTGTTAATACCCCCAGATACACAACACGTGACCGGTAGAGGCAGGTGAAATACCATGGCTTAATCGTGTAATTACTTACCAGGGACCACTCCGCGCATATCCCAACAACCGGGGTTTATGCTGACTGTTTCACTCTTCAAACCGATGGCACCTTACCATAAGAGAAGGGGCGGTAGGGAAGCCTAGTGGTTAAAGCGTTCGCTCGTCACGCTGAAGACCCTGGTTCGATTCACCACATGGGTACAATGTGTGAAGCCCTTTTCTGGTGTCCCCCGCCACGATATTGCTGGAATATTGCTACAAGCGGCGCAAAACTAAATTCACTTCAATAAGAGAAGGCCGACCCCTTAAAGCCCATCACTGTCGGTCAGGTCGGGACGATCACAGGGATGGTCTGGCTAATCTGTGTTTGAAATTTGAAACAAAAACAATACCCCAGGCTGAACCCACTGACTTTAGAACTGAACACTCCAGGCCTCGTTTAAAGACCCTAGACCCGCGAAGTTCCAAGTCAGACTTGGTCATCAGCAACCCATGCTTGTCGTAAGAGGCGACTAACAGGATCCGGTGATCAGGCTCGCCGACTCGGTTGACACAAGCTATCGTATCCCAAAATCGTAGATCGATGCTCATGATGTTGATCACAAGAAGGTCTGTTTCAGACATATTGCTGTGTGCGGCGTTAAACAAACCATCATTATTCAGACTGTCAGTCGTGTAGGTAATTGCAACATTGGGGGACCGAACCCAGTACAGGTCTAACATCCGGGGAGTGAACCCAGTACAGGTCTGACATCCGAGGACTTATCTCGGCATAGGTGTAACGTATGACGCATACATTCTCATTCAAGGACTATTATCAGATTTCAATACCCAGTATTACAAACATAATACTCGTTTAAGGTATAATTGCCCAGATATACATACGGTCGCTAGGATGGGTAAAATTACTTTTATAAAATATCTTTTTAATAACGTTAACGGGTGGTTTGTGCAGAACTTACGTCCAGTGCAAAGAACCCCGAACATCCGATTTTTCCGTGTGCAAAATCGGGTTTCACTAGACAACTATTTCCAGTTGAGATAAAGACACTTTATGCGCAAGTAAAACAATAGGTTGGCTTGGTTACCTTAAGTTTTAGGCGAAACTACAAATGGACACAAACTTCAACATGATTGTACACTGTTGGCCGCAATGCTAAGTCCACACATTCACGGACAAATGTTGACCAGTCGTATCCATTAAAGTCAACAAAGAACGCGTATGCGGATCTGTTCAAGAAGTCGTTTGTTTCTTTTGTCTTCACAGTATACAGCTGAACTCGTTTCACCTCCTCGACACAAAGCCACGTGAAACTCGACCAGTTTGTTATTCACCGACAACAAAACATGCTTCTAAAGTGACAATATCATTTTGTCGTTGAGAAAAACAACAAAGGTAAAGTCATGGATCGGCAGACATTTTCATTACTGCCGAGATAGGGATACACGTTGTTTGGTCTCTACACAAACACCACCTGGAAGCAATTCCTTAAAACATACTCCACAAGTTTAATCTGCTTTTAATATCGACTCAAGAGAGTGCAAGGCTGTTAACAGAAGGCTAGGAATGCAACTCCGCGCTCAAACAGGTAGCGAAACTATGCAAGAACGCTGGTTACAGGTATATGTGATTATACGGTAACTGAACGCTGTCCGTCTGCTCATCAGTCACACCTGGACAAACACTGACCGGGAGTGAGAGAGGGAGGGTATGGTCAAGCATTGGAAAACTGGCAATAGCGTGGTGAGGTCAGAGAAACATGGATAGTATCCTCTGTTAGAAAACAACGCGGCTGTTATTTGCACCCCTTCTGCCCATAACGCATGTTAAGCTATAGTTTCAGGGTGTAAGAGTTGTACATGTGAGCCTCATGGATAGTTCTCGTATACAGGCAGCCTCGTGGTTACAGTGTTCAATATCACATGGGTACAATGCGTGAAGCCCATTCCTGGAGTTCCTCCGATGTGCTATTGATGGAATTTTGTTAAAAGCGGCGGATAACCTCTGAATCATTCACTCAATCTGGTGTACAGGTGATGACGGTGATATCTCACCACTAGCTATTGTTCAGCTATTCACCACCATGGTCTTGAAAATGGATTTACGAACTTTCTGAGTCGCCAAATTAATAAACACTTTTGATCCGCCGACAAAGGTGAGGTGAGAAAGGTATTAAGAAAGGTATTGAGGGGTGGGCATCCGCTGCATCCCAGTTTGTGAATCTGGAAATGCTTACTTCTAAGGTGCAAGATCCCACCAACGTTCAGGACCTCACCATGAGTCATTAAAGCCACCTATCCCCGCTAATCCTGTCCATCCCACCCCCATGTTTGTTTTCAGTCACACGTACGAAGGTTCGGTTTATTACGACTGGTCGTGTACATCATCCTTTCACTGGGTCCAAGATAAGCCCCCTGCCCGAAGTTCTCAACACTATCAATTGGAGATGCCCCCGGGGCTTCTGATTTCTACCAACGAAGACCAGGTTAATTACTGGAGCACTGGACAATGGTCACTCTGTTACTCTACCCACCTTCCCTTCCCAGCCATGCATGGAGCGTGTCCATCTATCTCGACCCAAAGGAACCATCTGAAGGTCATGCCAAGGTTATGGACTTAATGACAAAGCTGCATTATATTTCACGATCATTTTCCTTGGCGAATAAACACGGGTTATATTTCAAGCAGTGAAAGAAAACATTCGTCAGGGGGATAGCGTCATCAATTTTCGCTTTATGCTGATGTTTCACAGGATGAGAGTGGAAACCTGACACCCGTCAAGCAGTCCAACGAAACATGGATCACAGTTTTCGCACTCGCCAAGCTCCCATTATGCGGCTCCCTGAGCCTGCTACTTCAAACGGGGCAGATTTCTTAAGCTGTTAAATGAACCGAGACACGGACACCCGTCCCCTTTCATATCCGCGGGGACAGAAAAAAATGACAATGGCTAATCTGAATGCTGATTTATCGGCTGTTGCCTCCCACGGAGTAGCACAAGGACTTCATAAGCTGGTTGACCATGTACGTCATGTTGAGATTTCCAGACGAGGGGACTCTCTATACCACCAGGGGGTGGTCCTTACTACTGGCCATACCAATCCTACCCCTGAGGCTTGCTCCACATCTCATTGGGATTCTGTCCCATCCGTTGCTACGTCGAACACTGTAATACTGTCTGCATCACATCCCTGAACAATATTATCTTCACTTCCGACCAACCCTTGCTGTGGAGCAAAATCCTTAGACGAAGCTTGTCTAGATTTTCCTCGGACTAACCTGTCACTGGGCTCCTTTTCAGATCAAAGTCATTTGTTTCTCTTAAAATTACACATTTGTATAGATTAAGCGTTGGTGACAAAACCCCACTGAGTCCTGTGTAAAACAAGTTAAACAGATTACTTGGTTATGTGAAAACACATCAACATGTCACTAGATAATGTACTATGGTTGTGGAATTGCGTAGATTGATGTTCATGCTGTTGATCACTGGATTGTCTGGTTCAGACCGCCACCACGTAGCTTGAATATTGCTGTATTGCTGAGTGCGGCGTAAAACAACAAACAAAACATAACTTTGGTTGTATTAATCACCATTACTATAGTCCGTTTGGCTCAAAAGCGGACACGGTGAATTTGCAATATAACTCGAAAACTAATAAACATAACATACTCAATGAAACGCTGATCATAATCAAAACATCATACCCACTCTGTGAGGTTTTTGCAGAATTTTTGTCCTAAAAATAAAAAAGTTGTTTAACAAACTATCATTAAAATATTGACACAGTTCACTGTTTGTTACGAGGGAGGAGTGCAGAGAAAGGGACAGCCAGGTGTTCGAGAGGCACGTTCACAGACAAAGTTACTTATTCATTAACCTTTGCTGTGCCGTCTCCATCCGTTCTCGAACACCTGGCTGTCCCTTTCTCTGCACTCCTCCCCCGTAACAAATAGTGAACTGATTGTTAAACAACTTTTTTTATTATTAGGACAATGTGGTATGATGTTTTGATTATGATCAGCGTTTCATTGAGCATTTTATGTTTATTAGTTTTCGAGTTAGATTGCAATTCATCGGTCCGCTTTTGAGCCAAACGGACTATTAACTACTACATTTAGCCTATGCCATATTGTGGATTAAACTTTGTATACAAGTATACATTTCTAGTCTTTGAGAGCAGCGCCACTTGGGAGTAAAAACCGTACTCTAAGTTAGGCAACTACATGCCAGCAAACAAAATGGGCGACCTAACTCACTTAGCCACCAAGGTCTCCAGTGTGAAAGTCCCGGTACAATACTGTTGAGCGTTATCTCTCTCCAGCAGCTATAGACACAAGCTAAGTCAATGCCGACACTACGCGCCATCCTGTCAACGGTACAGGGCCCTGTTGTGTAAAACAGAAATCATGATAATATGCACGCCAATTACAACAAAAGTTATGCACTGGATATGTAATCGCAGCTAAAGGGAACATTTTTCACCGAATCGCGATATGACACTCTATAATTCATAAATGGATATCTGGCGCCGCTGTTGATATAGCAGTCAGCTTAATATCTATTCCGCTACTACAGATACACTACATTGCTGAGATGTTAAAAGGCTCTCTACATTCACTGCTCAGATTGGGTCATATCTCACAATTTTGGGCATTAATTGAAGGCAGTAAATGAGCGAACAAACCACTGTCTTCCTCTACTCGTATGGTAACAAAGCTCGAACTAGCAGACTAATCTTGATCGTTTACCTCATCGGTCAAGTCATGTTTACCGGCTGTTTTACACGCTTAATCGTATTTGTCCTATCAGGTAGGATCATGTTCAATTCCCCCAGCGGGGCCAACTGCGTCTTTATACACTGACGTGTGCGTGTTATAAAATGCCCGACTATTGTGCCCTTGTTGCACACCCTGTTCATCTGAGGCGATCGCAGATCCCATACTTAACAGACTTACGGCGACGTTAACGATCCCATACTTAACAGACTTGCGACGACGTTAACGATCCCATACTTAACAGACTTACGACGACGTTGCAGATGCCATACTTAACTTTACTACCAACAATTGGTTATACCTACTTGGGTTGTCAGTCAAGACGTGATGAGGTAATTTTACGACGATGTCGTATTGGCCACAGTCGGTTTACTCATGACTATGCTGAAAACGGATGGGGATGGACCCCCCATGTGTGTCTCTTGCGATGAGGTTTTCACCATCAAGCATATTCTGCTTGAATGCGTGGACTTATCGTCTGCAAGGGACTCACATTATGATGCAACAAATCTGAAAGATCTGTTCGCCCGCGTGAGCGCTCATCTCATAGTGAACTACCTGAGGGAAGTTGATCTGTATCATAAATTGTAACTGTCAAATGTAACTATCATAAATTGTAACTGTGAAATGTCACTAACAAATTGCCTGCCTTTAAATTTGGTGCATTGACTTTTTCTGCTTTTAAATGACAATGTAATGGATAAATGTTTTTGAAATAAAACTCATTCCGAGTATGTACTTACAATGTTTATTAATGCAAACTTGTTCTCGTCACTATATGGCTGGAATAATGCCGATGTGACGCAAACTCAACTCAACCCATACTTAACAGACTTACGGCGACGTTAACGATCCCATACTTAACAGACTTACGGCGACGTTAAGGATCCCATACTTAACAGACTTACGACGACGTTGCAGATGCCATACTTAACAGACTTACGGCGACGTTGCAGATGCCATACTTAACAGACTTACGACGACGTTGCAGATGCCATACTTAACAGACTTGCGGCGACGTTAACGATCCAAAACTTAACAGACTTGCGGTGACGTTAACGATCCCAAACTTAACAGACTTACGACGACGTTGCAGATGTCATTCTTAACAGACTTACGACGATCGCAACTCTTGTTTTTAACACACTTACGACGACCGCGGCTTTAACACAGACCTGAAAGAGGTTGTGCAGGACAGTCTCGAAGTGAAGTTTCAAACCTAGTTTCAAGCTAGCAATAAGATTTGTGACTAGGATTATACCTGTCATGTCGTGGTGGGTGCGGGGCTGTTGTTTCCCGAGGTAGGTTCTGTTATTTAACACCTGGATAACATAAGCCTTAACCGGAGGGTCATGCGGTAGCGGATTCCAGGTAAATAATTTGCGCTGGGTACTGGTGAAAGTGCGCCATCTAGCGGCAGTAATTACCCGGCAAGTGTAACATTAATGTACGTTCATGCAGATAATATTAATTACATATGTTGTAATAAGATGAAGTGTAACACGGTCAAGTGCTCTACACCCTTTATTCGATAAAGCTAAGCGTGACGTGGTTTGTGAGTGAGTGAGGAGGGTTTTTCACCGCCTTTAACAATAGTCAAGGAATACGAGGGCGGAAGGAATCCCCAAGTAACCTAACACAAAAGATTAGCTGTCTTTCCTCAAGCACCTGACATTCTATGACTGTTATTACATGAAAGTTCACCAAGAGCTTCTGAAATATCAGATAAGACAAACGCCCGGGGCTGATGAACTGTTTGCACAGTTGCAACTGTTAGCCCTCCCCCAGATGCAGACAGGTCTCGGTCGCGACCAACAACAGATTTCTGGCCCCTCCGCTATGTTACAGCACACTGAGTAGTATTTACCTAACTACTAGCAACCTTGCACGGCGGGCCCCGAGGGTCTTGAGGCGAACAATGCCTCCACTGTTAGTCTACAACAGGCTTGTGGTATGAAGATACTCTTGCCCCAGTAGCTGGACCAAGGATAGGCTTCATCAATGTCAGATTACCGCTACCGACTCAAGTTCCCAGATCCTCGGGGATCACTCCATCAGGAAAAATCCATTCAGACAAAACTGTTTTAGAAAACCGGATTCATCAGGTTCAGGAGAACTCGTATCTGTGTCCCAGGTGTTGGATATGCTCCGTTAATGAGTTGGCCGAAAGAACAAATACGGTTTAGTTGAAGGCGATGCAGGTTGAAGATCGCATTACATCAGACTAGGTGGATCAAAGGTCGTCTTTGTAAGATCAGTGTTGGTTGGATGGTGCTATTTCTGTGTTGATACATCGGTATAAGATGGAACAGGCCTGAAGAAAGCACACACAATCCTCGGGACACTTAATTTCTGCGCGAAGCAAGTAAAACTCGGATCGTGTGATCACAATGCATTCATGACAAGCTATGTCCAATACGGACGACCTTGATCAACAATTTCAAACTTCAGGGTTCGAACAGATCAGCCATCAAATTCAAGACCTTTTATTGGAGGTTTTGAATCAACAATTTTAAGGAACTATAGAAACACATAATACATACGTATTTGAAAACACACAATGTCGTCAAATGTGGGACTGGGAAAGTTGTATTTGCGATAGAGAATATTTAACACCCACTGTCAAGGTATTTTTTATTATGCATTACTTTCCTGTAAAAGCATAACTTGACAAGTTTTGGTGAATATAGGGCTTTTTTAGGGTAATTAGGGCTAAATCAAATTAAGGTCCATTTCGGGTAAAATCGGACGGGCCCTATTGGCCTGCAATAAATATACGTGTCTATCTATTTGTCACAATACTTTGCAGCGTGTTGTATTTAGACGTTTTTAGTTTTGGGGCAATTTTGTTCACCTCAGCAAAATTCCGGCCATTTACATAAATCATCGAGTCGACCGGACAGTCCAGTGATCATCTCCATGTGCATCGATCTACAGAATTGGGATACGATGTCATGTGTCAACCAAGTCAGCGAGCCTGACCACCCGATCCCGTTAGTCGCCTCTTGCAACAAGCATGGCCGGGTTACTGAACACCGATTCTAACCCCGGGATCTTCATTGGGTTTATGGGAGGTTGCAGTCAGTTTGCAGCTTTTAAAGTCAGTGGGTTCTGATGGCAGCCTAGCATTTGTCTGTTCAAATTTCAGTCACTGATCTACGGTCATGCTAATTAACCTGGCTTTTCGTGTCATCAACCATCTGCTTGCGTGGTCCAGGTTCTGATAATATACAAGCATGTATTATGTACAATGTTTTATGACGGTCTATACTGTTTAGCAACACTCATTAACTATCCCCGATTATTCACTGTATCTATCCCAAATCTACCATAATATCCTGGCACCATTTGCCACCACGCTTCATTTCGGAAGTGACGTCACAATCATTTGACATTCATCTCGCTCTTGACAGTAATTTAATGGGAATGCTACTTTAGTGTCGTGCGTTCTGAATCCGATTCCGTTAATCCGCCTAGCAACTACAGGGTATTTTCAAAACGGAATGTAATACACGGATAATCGAGTATGTCATTGCCCTAGTATGCACCAGTGACGTTTTAGTGACATGGCAGACTGTGGCGTACGAGCCCTTTAAATCGCTAACAAATCTGAAAGTAAAAAATCTTTCAACGGGTTGTTCAACATGAAATGTCAGGACATATAGTACAGGCGCATCTTATTCAGAAAGGGGCAACGTGTTGATTATTCATAGCGTAATAAAGTCAAATAACGGATTCACACAATCTGCACCCTGGTAGGTTTATGAATTATGCATACGCCTGTGACTGCACTTATTCTAATATATTCAAGATATTACAGATGACATAAGAATATACCAGCTGTGCAAGGCTTTGCAAAGTGATCTTTTATCAATTAGGCATACATTAGTCGAGTTTAATCAAATTAAACCCGAGAGGCCACAATGTCGACCGTGGACGCCAGTTAGGCTACAAAGTGTCTTTTATCCGACATAAACCCGAAATAGTCATTATGTAAACTCCGGCAGTTGTGTCAGAGGATGCGTATGTGCGTATTCAGTTTAATGTGAGACTTTAACAGTTTATACACAATACCGGACGCCGTCAACCGGAACAAATTATATGAGCTCAGTTTGATAAACACAGGCGATCCGTTGTGTAAATGTTGTCCCAGTCGCAAACATCCATCAGTGACAACTTAAAGAGGAATTGACTGCCTTCACTGTAGTACAGTGGTACAGTGTTTGTGTGCTCAGGACCTTGAACTCGCCTTGTCAGCTATGTAAAATGGGGGTGAGTGAGTGAGTGATCATGGTTTTACGCCGATTTTAGAAATATTCCAGGAATATCACGGCAGGGGAAACGGGCTTCACAGATTGTACCCATTTGGGGAATCGAACCCGGGTCTTCGGCGGGACGAACTAACGCATTAACCACTAGGCTTCCCCACCACCCCTATTTAAAATGTACTGACAACAGTCATATATATTTTACGTATAAAATTTACGTTCCCATATGTAATGTCGGGGACAATGCCAATTTACAATTACATATAAAGGCTTAGGCATATAAATATACCCTTGACATTCCCATTGTCTAAATGTACGTCAGTGGTTTGCCTGGTCCAGAATCAAACCTACACCATCGTCATGTACTAGTACCTGCAACACTGCCATTTCACATAATTAAGTCATTTCATTTGGCATGAATTGTAGTTCAGAGAAGAACGCCTTTGTAGTACTGTGAAACACGCACACGCACACTGACTTGGACAACGTGTGCATGGACTTAACGTGTCTTACGCATGGGAAATAAGTATAGGTATAGATAGATAGATGCTTTGATCCAGACTTGCCACATCATTTTACATATATATAGTTTTGAGTTACCATGGTTACTGACGCACGTATTTTCTATTTCAGCTGGAAGTCGATACCATGAACAGTTCGACAAGACTGTGGAAGCCTTCCTCCTCGACAACGGCTACACAGGGGGCGCTCTGGCCGCCATGAAAGATGGCCGAATCATATATGCTCAAGGGTATGGCGTCACGAACGAAGGTCGCGAGGTCAAGGACACGACCCTCTTCCCAGTGTCATCCATATCCCAGTCTTTGACAGCCGTTGCAATTCTTCAGCTTGCAGAGATCGGCGCCCTTGACCTTGAAGGAAAGGTTTTCGGCCACGGCGGATACCTTCACATGCTGAAAGCCCACCGACCTGATTCAGTTGACCCAAGGCTCCACGACATCACTGTCCGACATCTCCTCCATCACACTGGGGGATGGGATATGAACAAAGCCCCACTCTTCGACGTCATGCTGAATCCCTACTATCTGATGAAGGGTTACAACGTCCCCAACATCAGCCACATCATGAACTCGCCCCCGCCGCTGTCGCACTACGACACGATCCGGTACATGATGTCTCAAAGACTGGACTTCACTCCCGGTACCAAGACTGTGTACTCCAATCTTGGCTACATCATCCTCGGTCGAATCATCGAGGAGGTTGGTGACACAAGCTACGAAGACTTTATTAAGCAGAATGTGCTGAAACCTTGCGGTATGTGGCACACGCGTCTCGGAAGCAAGGAAAAGATCGACAAGATCGACAACAGGTCGAACAGGATGTCGAAGGACAGCAGCGACTGGCAAGATCTAACTCTGTATGACGTCCTCCATCCTGCTGTCATTGACTCCGCTCTCGGTTGGTACTCCAACGTGTTCGACATGATGCGCTTCCTCCGATGTATTGAGCATCATGACAGTTCGGGACTGATTAATAAGAATTCGTGGGACACGCTGGCCCGCCGACCGGAAGCAGCGCCCGTGCAGCACAGCGCTAACTGGTACGGAACTGGCTTCAGAGCCAGCATCCAAGGAAACATATGGCAGGACGGATACAAGCATGCCAATGACGTTCTGCTCTTCCACAGCCACAAACACGAGCACGCCATCCATTTGCCTGATGCTTGGGTCCTGCTCCTCGACGGCCAGAAACTGAGGCACCTGAAGCACAAGTCCCATGAACTGATGGAGTACCTCGGGGTGGGCTTCTCCCACGATGAGATCATCCTCCGCGACCTCTCCGACGTCCAGGTGCCAGCCACAGTGGTCAAATTCAGCGTTGACGAACACCACCTGCACGCGTACATCAACGCTTTGAAACAAGAGAGTTATGACGTGACGTGGATCAGTGGCCACGATGCTCATCGTCACACCCGCTTCACGGTCATAGCCGAGAAAACCGAACAACCACACGACTACCTCGTTGAGCACGGACTCACGGAAAAGAAACTGTTTTCCAGAAAACTTGCTCTCGAAGACGAAGGCTTCAACATGACATATCTACAAAACTACAAAAGCGCATCCCACGACGAAAGGCACGCCTTTTTAGCCGTATTCCGAAAATCAGCCTTTGACAAGCACACCCACATGAAGTGGGGGATCCACCACTACCCCCGCCCATACGACAAACTCCTTGGTCTGTACATAGAGAAGGGCTACTACCCGACAGTGCAGAGTTACATCCACCACGAAGACGAGGCTCTCCTGTCTTTCATCTTCCTGAAGCGGGACAACCAGCGCAAAGTGAACTTCAAGGAGTACCATGGCCTCAGCATCCCACAGCTCGAGAGGATGGTTCGCTCCAACGCCAACCAGAACCGGAAGCTGACGTATGTGGACGTGTGCATGGTGTACCGGAAGCCACGGTTCTCCGCAGTGTTCACAAACCAAAACCCCAAACAGTGGATATTCGTACCCGAACTCGACCAAGACTCTGCAGATAAGATTATCCGGGAAAAGTTCGCAGAGGGTTACGTTCCCAGGAAAATAGTCGGTTATGCGCGGACTGACAAGAGTGTTAAATACGCCTTGTACGTGGAGAAAGAGTAGAATAGTTTGGGTTACTATCACTACTCGGGTGTACTTCATACATAAGTACCCGCTTACCGTCTCGACGGAGGACACAAAATGTAAAATACAGTTTTCGATCTGTTCAAGATTGGGTTAATACGATCATTTGGCGTCTACCTCTGTTCAGAGATGACAACTTTAGAAGATTAAAGGAAATATATATATATTACTCAAAAACAGTTAAACATATGATTATTTTCAAATGACTTTAGTTAATCTCGCATGTCCATGACAGATTAATTTTCTAGTATATACGAATTGAGTGTTTTAAACTTCTTTGGAGTTCTATATTATATTCTTTTAATGATAAGACGCAACGACTGTATTTAACTACAGTTTATTTTAATTTATTACCACTGAATTTGTCAAAGGTCTTTTTACACGTCGTATCGAGTTAACAATTTCATACATGTTATTTTAGCAGAGTGGAAAATGAATCTTAAGGATTAAAAAATATTAATCAGCAGTAACGTCAGTCGTATGGAAAACAGCTGCTCAGATGGAACTTTGGATACATTCCTTGACACTAACAACAGTACCACATTGAGACATATACTAACTTCCATGCAACTGCTTGTGTGTAATGTTCGCTGCCTAAAATCCTCTGGATAGCATTGCCATGTTGTATAGTTGTGACGAATGTATTAGCGTATCTGGTAAATTATGTGGAAGGGCTACACCGCTCCTGTCTACATTACTACAAGTGCTATATGGTTAATTATCGTATGTATTGTCTACAGATAAAGGGTTAAGTGTTACATCGAGGCTACCAGAATGGCATTTATGGAGCTTGTACATATGTGTCGTAATCTGTACATAATATCAGTGTTGTGTATGTCCAAGTAAATGTGTGTAATAAAACCATTGTACAAAAAACGCTCAAACTTTATTGTGAAGTATAAAAACATGAGTATTGTACCTCAGTATCTTAAGGTAACCGACACAAATCAACTTGGGGGGCGCAACATAATGACATACTCGGGTGTGTCCGTGAATATATTATCACGCCGTTCACAATTTCAACGGAATCTAGCCCTGATTCCACACGGAGACCTCATTAGCAGAGATCACGGCTACAGGAGCACGAAACAATGGCTGATTTCCTGAATCCCGAAGACATGACTGCACAGTTAAGACTGGGTGAGTGACGGTCTGGTTTCCGGGGTCTGGTGCGCTGGGGCTTCACGCTAAATGAAGCGCCAGCGCAGCAGTCTTTGGGAACCAGTCTAGGTGAGTGACCACTGATGAGCAACGTTTCGAACTGAGATGTTGAGATACCAAGCCATTTCGTTCACGCGGATATATTGGATGCATTTGCGCGTTTCAGGATGTTCAGATGCATACTACTCAACGTCTGCTAAGGATCACACCTTTGACTAAAGATAACAATTTGATCTTTAAAATTAATGTGTACATTAAGTAGTATGTAAACCTACTCCATGATAACAACGTATGATGTGTGTCGACGAAAGGGTTCGAGCCAATCGTCCAACCGAACAGGGAGTAGTCAACATGGCTATTGCACGCAGAATAATTGGTTTCACCTCTAACTACCACTTTTATGGTTTCACAATACTGTTTGTATTTTATTGTTATGAGGTAAAAATGCATCCTTAAGCCCATTAGAAAATTACAACAGATTCCTTGTTCAGATTTGCGGGTTTTTTTTCGTGGGAGTTGGAAGGTTGGGAGAGCGATGGTGAAAGAGTCGCGAGTTACAAGGACATGGATAGAGAGATGTGTTTGTGCGGTTTTTGCGAGGTGAAGACAGAGCAAAGTCGTCATGAGTGACAGAACATATTGTTTTAATGTAAGATTAACCGACAAACCAGTTGAACAGTGAGTCACCGATGAGTGCTGTCTGGTATTTTTCCAAGCACGACACCCATGAGTTCAAGGTCAGATGCTGTTGACCTGTTTATCAATAATAAAATTTCTCCCATTTGAATACAAAATTGAGGCTAGTTAGTAACTGGCATTTTGATTGGTTACCCTATTTGTGTCTGAGGTGCCACTCAAATTCGGTAAATGGAAATCAAGGGCAGGTAACTTGAAATTACCAGAACCATGGGCTAAGAGCTGGTTTACCGAAAAGGCTAGTCCAAGGACTATAGAGGAAGTGGCTACTGATCACGTTAGGAATTGGCATTTTTCAAGAAGCATATTACATGTACATTTGATTGGGAATTCCCCGTTTTAAGTGAAAACAGAAGCGGAATGGACGCAATTAACCATACCTTTCTAGGAATGTGGTAATGAGACATTCACACTGGAAGTATTCTGCCCCAACCATATACACGATACTCACTTTTCTGGACTTTACCTCTCATCCCATGACATGAACGATTAGGTGACCCTTAACATCTTGTGAGTAGTATACAACTATGCACATATGCTTGCAACATGTTTAAGTAGCGATGACGACGACGACGACGATGATGAAGCGTACGCTCACTACCCGGAAGTATACATGTTGTTTTACACCGCACTCAGCATTACTCCAGGTGTATGTGGGCGGTGGCGTAGTCTAGTGGTTAAAGCGTCCGCTCGTCACGGTGAAGACCTGGGTTCGATTCCCCATATGGGTACAATGTGTGAAGCCAATGTCTAGTGTCCCTCGCCGTCATATTGCTGGAATATTGCTAAAAGTGGCGTAAAGTCATACTCACCAACTCACCCCAGGTGTATGTTAGCGACCATACAAGACAGTGGTTAATATTATGAGACCCATAATTCACGTCGCCGGGCACGATGACATAATATCAAGTCGCTGACCCCGATCGCGACCTCCCTCATGAAGTCGCCTCCTCGAACTACCGGCATCGATCGAAGAGCTGAAGACCATGTATGTACACAGTGATGTAAATGTACACCAGACATCAATGAGTGTACTAGCCTGTGTCACGTTAGGCGTAACGGTAAGGCATCAACAGGTAATGAGCTGGATATAATGTATCTATAATGGTGACATGTAAAATAATTCAAACATACACAGTAAAATAATAAGATCTCTTTGTAAAAGAGGTCTCCGGCAAATACCTTATTAACTGACTCAATACTTTAAAAGAAATGTTACTTGGGCTACCAATAAATAATTCATAATGAATTCATAGCAGTGATACATCGCAACTAACTATTAGGATAAGTATTGTATGTCCGGGAAAGTATAGTTGTCCTGGATAAGCCATGAAAACACTATGCCCGAAGACCTCCTCTATATTGCCTGTATAACTGATGTCAGTACAACACTTTTGATACGAATACTTGCATCAAGGTTAGTGGGAGTGCATCAAAATATTGTCGAGGTTAGATTTAGTAGTGATTGATCAGGAAACTTGAACCGTATATACCATTGATATGTGTTCTATCGTTTTGCTGTTGTTTCACGCCGCACTAAGCAATATTCCAGCTGTCTGTAAATAATCGAGTCTGCAACAGACAAACCAGTGATCAACAGCATGAGCATCGATCTACGCATTTAGAATACGATGACAAGTGTCAACCAAATCAGCGAGCCTGATCACCCGATCCCGTTCGACGCCTCTTACGACAAGCACAATCTTAAGAACAATTCTAACCCGGATCTTCACGGGTGTCATAACTACTGATGTTCATAAGAATCTCGTCATATAGTGTTCACGTTTGTTACGTAAAAAGGGGAACGGTTTACGACGCCCCGATCTCAGGACAGACATGCAGACAGATTGTTTTATATACAAAACAGCACAATATTGTGTCAATCACGGGATGTACAACAATCCTGTTGAACAGGTAATATAGGCGAGTCAGTACATAGTGAGTCTGCTAAGAGGGAGAATACTTCAGGTTAATACCTTTGCTGTATGTGTGTTAATTCCTATGTGAGAACAAATTCATCGGCGACAATATCCATAGGTTAAACAGCAATGTGGATAAATGTGTTCAATATCTCGACTTAACTGTTCTGTCCTATTTCTAGTAATACTGCACATGTTACTGCGAAAAGTCTACGCATATTATACGACGCATAGTGTTACCATAGTGTTACCAACAAACAATGAACAAAGATGGCGAAAGCAGTAGTGGCGTGGCATTATGCGACTGAATACTGAACATAACCATGTATGGTTAGTTTGTTGTTTAACACCGTGCGCACTGGGCAGCAATATTTCAGCTAGCTAGCTAGCTAGCTAGCTATCTATCTAGCTATTTAGCTAGCTATCTAGCTATCTATCTATTTATCTATCTATGGCGGGGGGTTGTAAATAATTGAGACCGGACTAGACAATCAAGTGATCAACAATAGTGGCATTTCGATTTCTGTAGCCGATTGACAACACCAATTGAAGCCATTTATAACAAAGTTTTACAACTGATAATGAGCGCATTTAACGATATGATCAGGAGAAAAACAAACAAACAAAAACACGTCACAGAACACAACATGATTACACATCACCATCACCTCTCTCAAAATGTTGTACGTCCTACTTTTAGTTTTATTCCCGTTTGTCTAACAAGTTCTGAGTACAGCAATAAAAAAAAGATTAGTTTCATTTTTTCTATCCAGACATAATGGCTGTTATGACCACATCGGCTGTTTTTTTAAGGGACTGGCAACCGATAATCTCTGTCAACCTCAGTCCGTGCGGTGATCAAGGTTAACAGAGTTGCTTCCCTTGTATCGCAGGACGGGAAAAACCTGATTTCACGACGAAATAGTTCTTGCAGAGTATTTGTTACTTACATTAAACTATTCTACTTCTAGCCATCTAGTATCACTATAGTGACTCTTAGACACGTCATTAGTATGCATAACTGCAGTACACAGTGTACACAACACAAGGCATGGCCACACGACGAAAGATCAACACGCTTCATATACCATCTTGGGATATATATGTAAAATCGATTCACAGAGAAACTTACCTGAAATAAATCGACTTGTCCCCTGAAGAATTATTGTCACCACTCACGCAAACGGAATCTCAATCGTTACCACCGGGGTAATTGGCGGTGAAAACTGAAACACTTCGTACCTACTCGTATCAACAAGTACACGTGTTTTACTTCCGGAAATGTCGCCAGGGAGAACTCGTTGTTGTATTTTATCACTTACGCCACATGTGTAATATGATGCCGTGTAGAGTACAAATGATAATGATATATTAAACCATGTATGAGTATATACATTTCTAAATACAAAATACCATATCTATTTTAGAAAGGTGGAGTATTAGTCCTAATAGAAACTATAGTTACACAATACAAGGATAGCTCAGTTCGTCCTTGACATTTACGGATCTGGCGCAATATTTTGACTTTCTTTCTCTGTGGCTGCTAATACAACGGAATGGCCGAGGGTAACTATTTCTCCCTGGACGACATACTGGCAACACAGGAGAAAATACCATGTAAACTTGTAATGCCAATTTATCGTTTAGGTGAGTATATTTTCTGGCGTACTGATAAATGTTTTGACTTTGGAATCAACCTGCTTCGTCTAAGATTCAGAAATACCGATAGGTAATTGGAGGTCCTAAATTTAGACACCCCCGGGTTGTAATCGTATGTTGACATTTCGGCATATGTATGTTTACTGTGTGTTTGTGTTTACAGGTATTTGAAATAATTCACGGATCTTGTTATCATGATTATTCATTCACTATCTGCATGATGCTGATGAGTGAGAGCGTGAGTTTTGTTTTACGCCGCCTGTAGCGGGGTTCACCAAAAACGGGCATCACACATTGTACCAGTGTTCACGAATGGTGTTTCAAAGTAACAGGACATTGGGTCCTGTAAGTTTCATATAGACCCATAGAATAAAATTAAACACACATTTCAGATTTAACATTTCATATAATTGGCACTGAACTTATTAACAAACATACGATTTGTAAACAGCAAACAAGTGTCACATAAAGTCAAAGTCATTGTGAAATATACAGACACTGGGGCTGGCATGTTGTAGACTTCTATTGGACCACTGGCAAATCTGCTGGATATGTCAGAGCGTCAGACACTATATGTGAACACTGATTGTACCCATGTTTGGATCCAACCCAGGCGAACGAACACCTTAACCACTAGGCTAAGCCCCACCTCCTCTCTTAATTAATAGGTGGATCCAGTTCAGAGATAATCGTTTGTTTGTTGTTTAGCGCTGCATTCAACATTATTCCAGCTATTTGACCATGTTGACAGCAGAAATATAATTAATGATTAAACACATTTAGCAGAAACATGTTGCATATTTGGCACATTCACACCATACATGGTTCAGACAATATCTCTGGTCAGATATAGAAAATTTACTGGACTTGGGCCAGCATACCAGTTGCAGAATAAAACACAGAGCATTGTTTTTAGATAAGTAGTTAACTTGAAATGACTATGCAGGGTTTATTTTGTTGCAGGGTATTTGGATCCAAGTTCTGAAAGCGATAACATTCCAGTAGACACTAAAATAGAACTTCCTTATTGGATGGCACGAGCATTGTGTAGTCGTAAACGCCACATTGTTAGCGTTGAAATGCCCAAACAGTACAGGGAAGGTTACAGAGAAATATTGTCTGCTGACGCCAGTGTTGTGGACCTGCACAAGTTGGGACCATTCTTCTACAGCTTTGGTTCACAACTCTTAAACTTCGAGCATCCAGAGGGAACTGATATAGCAAAGTGCTTACTGAAGGTGAGAAATATTAACCTGTACTGATATGAATGTATTATCCTGAAGATAATAACTGATGAGAACTGAAGTAGTAAATCAGATACAAACACGATTAGGCCTATAAAAAAATAATGTTCCGATTACCCGACCAACACTTGAACTCTGGTGCCGACCCTATATTTTTTAAGAGGTATGAATAAAATAAGCTTTCAGATACCATTGTTTTTTCCCGACACAGACGGACATCGGTCATTCTGATGGAGAAAGTCGACATGATGGCTGCAAGCTTGGTTGAATAAACAATTACACATTGATAAATGTGTTATTAGTTCGTACTTTACTTCTAAATAAAAATGTGAAAAAAGAATATTCCTACCTACCTACCCTAAATTTTAAAGATGTGTAATCGGAACCACCGCATTTTTTTTATTCAGCCTTAACATCAAATGGTTACATTTGGCATAATTACAAACAGGCAAACATGTACTGGCTATGAAATGTCCCATCTCTTGTGTTTAGGATTTGTACCATAGACCTGATAACCAATGAGGTCGGATGCCTCAACCACATGATCAAAGAGATTAACCTTTGTTAGCGTGCTGACAAGTTAAGAATGTATTCCACACCATCCACACATGAATCAGCAAAGCAAAACCTGTACATGTACAAATGATGTGAAGGCCAGGCCAACTAGTTGGACTTGTGGAGCATTTTCCAGGGTAGTCGATTGGTCACATAATTGGCTGGGTCATTCTCTCCACGCATCAGGCAGCTCATGATATACATGGGGCAACGGACACAGCCTGTACCAGATTCAAGGATTCCAAAATAGATTTGATTTGCAATGATAGACAAATTGGTTTCTACGTAGTTGTGTTTGCATTTTATATGCTATAGAAAAATTAAATATTGCACCTCATTGTAATTTTATATTTGTGACAAAATCGTGGTAAATGAATGAAATGGAATAAAAGTTGTTGGTTGTCAGAAAGTACATACTGGTTATCTGACATGATCTGCACCAGACAGTTTGTTTCAATTAATAACATTGTTTACATTCCTGTTACATATCATAATCATAATGATATCAATAACAATAAATGGGTATCTGGTGGATAAGTCATGAGATTATTAACCTAAATAACCTTCTAGTGCCTCTCGGGCAGCTTGGGTTATCCGGGATGGGTCCTAGTCAAATTTTAAAAGGGCCTTAACTGCTGAGTTTGTGCTTGAGGCTGACAGGACCAGCCAAGTGTGTAAACTGAATGAGATCTTTACAAATGAAGACTTAGTATGGATTTGTCATAATCATAAATGACAAGTGTTTTGTTAATAAATAACCATTTCATACATCTATTCTTTCTAGTAATCATTTTCTTTCTAATATTGAAAAACTGTCTATTAAAAACAGGACTAGTATGCATAAAATATACATTGTATAGATGTATAACCTTTTACTGTAATACACTTCTAAGAAAAAGATGCTACTATTAATTTTTGTAAATGGGTCCTGTTTGACTAGGGGTCTGAGGCCCTTTTGACCTTTTGATGCGGCCTTTTTGACTAGGGGTTTGCATCCCTTTTGACTTTCTTGCATCCCTTTTGACTTTTCCATTTTTGCAGCCCTTTTGTCATGCAGCCCTTTTGACCGTTTCCATCCGGGATAATATTGATCAGGTTGTATGTTGGCACTTTGAGTGTGCCCCTCCATGGTGCAGACTTCAGCTCATTACAAATGACCTTATTATTATTATTATCTTGAGTGCAAATATAAACACCCACCTGTCTGGAGGAATGATTTGATTTTTTTATTAGAAACATATTACATTCATGATCATTGTTCGAGTGTCTGCTGAGGTTGTTTACCATGTTTAGACTTTGTTTTAACATGGAATGTTTGGGATTGACACTAGCAAGAACAAGGCCTAAAACAAAACGTTTTGGTTCCTATTACCCGACCGACCCTTGAATTCTGGTGCCAACCCTATTTTTTTTAAGCGGTTTGAATAAAATAAGCATTCAGATGCCATTTTTATTCCCCGGCACCGCCGGACATCAGTCATTCTGATAGAGAAAGTCGACATGCTGGCTTCAAGCTTGATTAAATGAACAATTAAACATTGATAAATATGTTATTAGTTCTTTAAAAAAATCTTACCTACCTACCTACCTACCTACCTACCTAACAACCTATCTTACTACCTACCTACCTAACAACCTATCTTACTACCTACCTACCTAACTACCTAACTAACTAAATGTTAATGAGCTGAAATCGGAACCACAACATTTGATTTATTGACCCAAGATATGTAACCAGACTGATAACTGACTTCATAGATGATGGATAATATTTACATGTTTAATCAGTGACATCTTTTGGCATGTGTCACATGATTTATGTAACTGTTTATATCCATTGATTGGCTATGTCCCAAGCCTTTTATCTGACTGATACATACACTTTGAAATTGTCTTAAATATATAATTTATTTACAGACTTTCCAGTCTAGATTCCGTAAAATAATGGATTCTTCCCAGAATGCCTTGAACGAAGACAACTCTCAACTGACTGAGCGACTGGACGAGACAGAGAAGGTTTTGTTTTGTGCTGGACAGAAGGGACTCAACAATTTCCTCCGATGGGAGAAGAGGGAAACCGAGAAACTGGTGATGTCAGCCATGGTTCAAAATCACAGGAAGAGGAAGCGAGCTATCATGGAGAGATCCTAACAAACAGAATCATCTCTGATGCACTAGAAATCATCACAATTGTACAATGAATTACTAATAGCAGCAAAATATAGACAGGATATTTTGTCTGGCTCCAAATTCAGCAGAAAGTCTGTTGCCCATGTCTTGTCAAATTTAGTGTTTTCAAGGAGGCGTGATTTAAATAATCCATTTTTTATGTATGTTCGCACTAAAAATTACCGAAAGTGATGCCAAGAGTTGATTTTTGTTTTGTAAACGCTTAGGTTGGCAGTCTGATTAACATTCCTACTGACATCAGATGATCAGAGCAATGTTTCAGATATAGTATTTAAATCTTAATGATGCCCCTTAGATTCTAAATGTAACACAAAGTATAGGTTAAAAAACTGATTGGAGATCTGTCTTCAGGTAAATAGGTAAATGTTTTGTTGCCAGTGGGGAACTTTCATAGGGTGTACGTTTTGTGGCTTTGAAGTCCAGGTTTGCCACCCACACAGTTAGGTTTACCAAAGTGTCAAATGTCTCTTTTACTGTTTAATACTGCTCTCTGCCATGTCGGTAGGGTTGTTTGGTGATAAACATTACCAGTTGAAATGCCGTACAATTGCTTCTCACTTGTGTAAGGTTATTTGATAGTTAGAAGGGGTACATTTTCGTTTGTCTGTAGACAGTGATAGAGACTGTTAGGACACAAGTGACAGAGGAATGCAGATTTGTCATTGTCGAGTACTGTCCTTGTCACATGTAATTATGATAGAGCAATAATGTGTGGATGTCAACTTCTTTATTATCAGGAACACAAGGAATATCCTCCCTGAGTCAGGGAGCATATATACGTACATGGAAGAACAACCAAAGTAACACCATAACAAAGCAGGGCCTAGATTTTCGAAGCTCTCTTAGCGCTAAATAGTCGTAAGTGCCATACCTTAACATTAACTTAGGACTATGTTAGCACTAAGAGAGCTTCGTAAATCTAGGGCCTGGAGTCTTATTTCTTTTGCTGTTACATGTACATATATACATGCTCTCTCTCTCTCACCGGTGAAGGTCCGGGTTAGAATGAACCTTCAGTAACCCATGCTTGTTGTAAGAGGCGACTAACGGATCGGGTGGTCAGGCTCGCTGGCTTGGTTGACACAAGTCATCAGTTCCTAGTTCTGGATTGTCTGGCCCAGACTCAATTATTTACAGACCGCGGCCATATAGCTGGAATATTGCTGAGTGTGGCGTAAAACTTAACTCACTCACTCATAGATATCTCATCACGATTTATCTCCTTTTGACCACTCAGTTGCAGAGCCAATCCTAAAACTAAATTTACTCACTCACTCACTCTTAGTTTTCACAATTGGAACTTTGTAGCGAGGGTCTTGAGGGAGGAGGTTGTATTACGAATGTAAGTAGTGAGTTGGGTCTAAATGCTCTAAAAATGATGACATCAAAGACTGGATAACATTAAAATCTCTCTCTCTCTCAAACATTATGTAATCACTGCAGGGGTGGAAATAACTTTAAAATTGCTAGTGTACTCCGGTACAGTGGCACATGTAAAATCACTTGCCCTTGTGATTTTTCCACTATAC
This sequence comes from Haliotis rubra, assembly GCF_003918875.1. Lineage (NCBI taxonomy): Eukaryota > Metazoa > Mollusca > Gastropoda > Lepetellida > Haliotidae > Haliotis > Haliotis rubra. The sequence continues at coordinate 85,899 of NW_025765691.1, forward strand.
CGGCCGTTTTCTTGTTGATTCTTTAAATAAACAACATAATTAACATTGGAAAGTCAACTGGACACCGGTACAGTGTGATATACAAATTTGCTTGCCCGACAGAAAAAAACGCTGGACTCGGGCGTCTGGGAATGGGTTATTTCCACCCCTGCAGTAATCCTCCAGATGTTGTATTTACTTCTATTTATTAATAAATATTCAACCATTTCATTTGTGCATATTTCTGCATTGTGTTTATTGAGGAATGTAGACGTCTTTTTAATATCCAAAGACTGAGATGGATGACAGGCCTTTGTGGGTTTGAAAGATCGTGCAGGTGTAAAACATGTAGACTAGGATGTTTCTGGGCCATGTACACACGGGAGACTTGAGTGTACCGGCAGACTGCGTTCTGTTCAAGACGATCAGCACCTGCTACTATATGACAGTCTCTCCATAACCAGAACCCCATGGAGAATTAAGCATGTGTTTCGTGACGTATGTGAACCACATGCCAACATTAATCAGTCATGAGGGTCAACGTGCGGATGTCATGTCCAGGAACTCTGACGGACTCCGGTCGTCTTCTTTAATACCCACACAGCAACATTCTCGTCCCGTACACTTCAGTAGCTACTCTTAAATGTCAAACGTCAGTACAAAAGAATGTGAAGTCTTGACCTTCCTCAGAAAAGTTAGGGGGTGATTTAACACCACTTTTAGCAGTATCATGGCGGGGGGACACCTGAAAAAGGCTATATACGTTGTACCCACGTGGGGAATCGAACCCGGATCTTCTGTATCACAAGCTGAAGAGTGAACATGAACAATTACCAGGTGCTTCCTGAACTTGCTGAGTGTAGCAAATCCACAATAAGATAACAAAGTGATTTATCCCTTGTCGAGTAAGTACTTGTAATCATGCAGTCGTCGGTATGCCAGCTATATTGCTGAAGCCGAATCGGGCCTTCAATCGCCCTTTCGGCAACACTCGTACCTTTCCGTAGCATGCAAACAGCTTGTGCGAGGGTGACACGAGTTAGTCCGGAAGGAACCCCGTCAACAACCCTTAAGGATCTATCTCGCCTGGTGCTCAATTTCCCTCTACACCGGTTACTTAGGGTCTATCTCGTCTGGCGCTCAGTTTCCCTCTACACCGGCTACCTAGGGTCTATCTCGCCTGGTGCTCAGTTTCCCTCTACACCGGTTACCTAGGGTCTATCTCGCCTGGTGCTCAGTTTCCCTCTACACCGGCTACCTAGGGTCTATCTATCTCGTCTGGTGCTCAGTTTCCCTCTACACCGGTTACTTAGGGTCTATCTCGCCTGGTGCTCAGTTTCCCTCTACACCGGTTACCTAGGGTCTATCTCGCCTGGTGCTCAGTTTCCCTCTACACCGGTTACCTAGGGTCTATCTCGCCTGGTGCTCAGTTTCCCTCTACACCGGCTACCTAGCTGTCTCAGGTAAGTGTGTTGTCACAGGGGCTTCGTCTATTCCAGTTATAACGCTACACACCTGTCCTACTGTGTACAGGTAACACTACAATGGTTCATCTAACTGAGCACGGCGTATTATGTCTACTTGCATTACTTCCTTGATGAGCTTCTTGACCTCAATACTGAGATTTATCCCGATTTATGTGGATGTATGTATCGTGGGTATGTTATCACTTCATCCTACATCCAGCTTCTAACGCTTCTAAAATACAGGATTGTTTATGTGTAATGTTGTTGTTGCATGAATGTTGTGGCTTGTTTTGTGGATATTGGACATGGGCGTTAAAGGGGCACTGATCCAGAGCGATTAATATTTCCAGCCAACAGTCTAATTACGAAGCCAAGCTGGAGCCTTGTCAGCACCTACTCCCTCGACCGTGACGGACACGGGGACTGGGCTACTGTCCACCTTGGCAGAATTTCTTAACCTAAACAGTGGGACATTAGGAAGGGTGGATGCCCTTCAGATGCCGTTATTTGATTGGCCAACGCTTGTACATTTGCACATTCTATATAAATTCGCGGGAATATTTACTTTCATCGAGTGCTTGACTCGGAGGAAGTGTAAGACTGGAAGACGTAAAATCCATCTTTCCAAGCTTGGAAATGTCTTGGAAAGATGATGTTTCCAAGACATTTCCAATTTTGGAAAGATGATGTTTCCAAGACTTTCCAATTTTGGAAAGATGATGTTTCAAAATTTCCAATCTTGGAAATATCCGCAAGGGAGATAACTGGTGGGTGATGGTAAATTATTGTTCTGCATGGGCTAATTGCAATAGTGGCATGGGGCGGCGTGAGTGTTTCATGGGGTCGTTAAGGCGACTGGCGGTAGTCTTTGATGTTTGGTGTTGTTTTAGTAATGATTGTTTAAGGGGTTAACGAAAGGATTATCGACTTGACTAGTCGAAATTGCAGTGAACACATTTTAAGTGTTCAATGTTGTGGGTGAAAAGTGAATTTGTCACGTTGAGTTTAAATATGTATCATCATAAGCTTATATCTAGTCAGTGAGAGTTAATTTCGTACAAGGGCCACCGACCCGTTTTACAATTATAAAGATGAAAATACAATCCAGCGCCATATATAATATTAAGCTGTATGCTAACGTGTACAATGTCTAATTTAATCTTATACTCTATATTCAAAAACTTCGCTCTTTTTGTCAATGTTTCACATGGATTATTTATGTAGTATTGTGGGAGAAGGCTGTTTCTCAGATCACAGTAAAATGAACATTCAATAAAGAATTGGTACTCTGATTCAATGGTAAGTACAATACACAGAGGGTAGAATCACTCATGTTGTTTTATATTTACTTTTCGCCCTTATTCCAACATTAAAGGATGGTCTGAACAACGAAACTTACTCAAAGCAAAACGAATCGTTGCGTTGCTGTCAATCGTTGCGTTGCCGTCCTGGGGGGTCGAGTGATGGTGTCACCATGCACTAATTTCCACCGGACCCCGCAGTTCGTGCTAAATCATTTAGTAAATGAGTTATGTTTGTGAGTGCGAAACAAGCGTTGTGGAAGCTTGGAACGATATCTTAAATTTGTCCAGATCACTTCGCGGAAGTTAAAGAATCAAACTACTTACTACTTGTAATACAATATATATATGATTGATGACCAAACATATTTTCCATGACACAACTTGAAGCATAAAGATTTCTTTCTCGGAAGCGAGGTCGTGGTGGAAGTGACAATAAATATTGTAAGTAGTGTTATATTGACACCCACCTCGCTTCCTCGAGAGAAATTGTTATGATATAAGATATGTCACGCAAATCCTATTGGACATCAATCAAATACATATTTTACTACCAGTAGAAAGTAGTTTTGATTTTGTAACTCGGTGAAAACAAACCTAAATAGCATTTATTCTCAGACTCGCGGATGTTCGCGCTGCCATTTTTAATAATCGTAACATGACGGGCTAAAGTCTGTTAAAGAATTAATGAGATTATGGTTTGTTTTCATCAAGTTAGAAAAGCAAAACTACTTTCTACTCGTAGTTAAATATGTATTGGAATCATGGCCAACAGGATTTGGCATGACACAACTTATAACATAACGATTTCTTCCTCGGAAGCGAGGTGGGGGTCGAAGTGACATACTGCGCAATAAATATCTTGCTACATTCCCATGGTTAATGTCCACTCACCAGTATGTAGATACTAGTCAACGTGCGTCTTTCTATTTGGTCTTATAATCCTAATTAGTTTATTATCAGGCGATCTGCCTTTACTTATAACTTGAATATCTAGACATTGTAAATCATAATTCGCACACACGCCCTAGTGCATGTTGTCTGTCTCATTACTTCACGACGAAATCATGGATTCTGTGGAATGCTGCGACAAATGAATAAAAAAAAAAATGCAATTATTAAAACTAAAACAGGTAGTTATAATGATGTCAGGCTATTACTTTGTTCAAGGAATGTATCCATCAATATCCACAAAAACGAGCCGTATGCCATTCACCTGCAGCTGTTCCAAATGATGTGTCTTTTAACAGTCTAATACATGTTCACGAAAAGTGATATATCGTTTCAGGTATTTCACATTGGTATATAGTCGCATTGGTCACCCAAGATAGCATACCTGGGAACTAATTGCATAATCTCCGCCATTCTTTACAAAAAAGTAATTTAGTTAGCCAATAATGAGAATCAATGTCTTGGCGGTTAATCCTTTGAAAGAAGGAAGTTGTTTTACGCAGACACAGACACGACAGAGTGTATTTAGTATTGATTAGTAAATCTACATACATAAACACAACCTTTTGACAAATCCGCTGTGTAAGATAAAAGTATGGGTTAATCCTTTGATCGATGTTTATACTGTTGAGTATTTAATCCAGACACAAGAAATGCAAAATGGGAACCTTTGTCGGGTTATCTAAGTGGTGTTACCACTAATTATACCTGTTATAAATTCATTAACTGACCATCAAGTGAATGATGACAAATGACATGTGTAGGTTTATACCACCTAACACGGGTTACAACAAGGGAGTATTAATTGCTGTACTGGGCCGACACTATTTTGAGAATACGGACAGAACTTAATTGTTGCAAAAGAAATACATATAAGCATTTGCTGTGTGCTAAAACTGTATTTACCTATTTACCTAAGTAAATTTTCAGAGTCTTCTAGCAATAGCAAAGTGCAAGGATGTGTTAAAAAGGAATAACGCAGTCAAACAGTTGCTGTTCGAATTGCATGAAATATGCAAAAAGCATGACATATTCAAGAACAATGTTTCCAATTTTGGAAATATGAGATTTCCAAAAATGTACAATTTTGGAAATGTCCACAAGGGGAGATAACTGGTGGGTGATGGTAAATATTATTGTTCTTTGCACGCCCCAGGACCTAATCCCTTGTTGATTGATGAGTGAGTCAAGGCAGTTAAGAGTCACCAATTAACAAGGCCTACTGCCTTGGCCTTATGCCTCTTAAAGAAGTCTCTGGAAGTAAGTTAAATCTTTGATGGGCATTAAGAAGTGGAATGCATTACTGTGACCTGATTTTCACCTGATGAAGGAGCAAGCATATGCTCCGAAACTTCGTGTTATTCACAATAAAGAAGTAGACATCCATAAATCTTGTTTTTCTTATTAAAAAGGTAAGTTATTAAATTCTGCTGAGCTGTAGGTTTGTTAATCATGTCGCGATGTGATTATCGCTCTAACACACCTGAGAGATTCGTCAACAGTGTGGTATGCACAGGCGGTGAAAATTGTATTGTATTACATTGGGTTGGTTGCATATTGTTAACATTATTCCATGGTCAATATCGCAATGTTTCTGAAATGGTAGTATACGGAAGTTTGTTCCACATTTTTGATAATTTATAGAGTGATTCTTATCAAATTAGATATTTCTTTATCGTCCGAACAGAATTCACAAATTACGGATGTTTAAAGTGTGTGTGTGTGTGTGTGTGTGTGCATGCACGCGTGTATAACATCTATAACTTGATAGGTATTAATTAAAATCAGGCCGATTGTAACCATAATGACTATATTGGATGGAACACTCCAAGAACAAAAATAATTTCACTCTTCAAAAGGAACTGGAACAGTAACATTTTTCATGTTTTCATATGAGCTTCAAAACATTGAATGACATAAATGCTGTATGATGAAATGGATCAGAGAACATTAGAATGGCATACGTGACGTGTGAATGACACGTGTAATGGTCAAAAATATATAATGACTATGTTAGTTGACTCATGACCAGACACGTCAAACTGGTACCGATAGATTTATATCTAATATGTAAAAATTCAGTATTTCTTAGTACCTGAGTTAGAAAACACGACTTTGGAATGAGATGTTTTAATCTGAGATTAATCTGTTAGGTAGCAGTTTATTTAAGTAGAACTTAAATCAACTTCAAAAGATTGGTCATTCGCAAAGTGAAGCAGATTTCACTTATACTGCAGTAAACAGTAAGGGGATACACAACGAAACATACCACTTATGTGATAACAACTCCCTGTTTATTGCATAGAGCGGCATGTCGATGTACAACGTTCAGGATAGACAAGCTGATTGAATGTTGATTGATTCCATCACTTGGACAAAGGAGTGGATTTAGACTTGTTGATCTTACTCTCCTCATGCCCCCCAACGATGTGCTACTTGCTGAATCACCTGGTGTTAATTTGCTGCTAGTCACTATGCATATATACTTCTGTTCACCTGGTAACTGTTATCTTGATAACGGCGTGAGAATATACATGGAAATTCCCCCCTCTATCGTCCTTTGGTCCAAACAGATGAGTTAAGAGAAATGTTGATGTCCCGTCCGTTAGCAAATTAACATTGGATTATAGAGACAATGATAGGCCTAAGTGTTGATAGAAGAGGATATTCCGGATTATGCGAATGAGAGCACACCTAATGAGAAAACGAGCCAAATATATGTATAAAGATAGCGTTTCATTTCAGTCTCAGCATATAAACATTGAAATATATAACACATAAAAAACATAGAAGGCGTAAGCCACGAGCGGTAACGGAGACTATATGGACAGATTTTATTTAATCATGTTACAACATGCTACATATTACAGGATTTTTTTATAAATAGTTATATTACATCATATTATGAAATGTTTCAAAATATTATATAATTATAAATATAGATACACATTTATAAGTACATTATAAATATATTAAAGATGTGAAAGAAGAGACGCTGAATCAGCAAAGTGTCTAACAGTTAACATTCCATTTTATTTTGAAACTGGTGTCTCAGTTCTTGAAGATGTCGTTCAAGGTATCGGTATTTCTTCGTCGTGGGTTGTCTTTGGCCTTCGGCATATTGCACCAACGAGGTGTAGGAATAAACTTATGTTCAAGTTGAGCATTAGCCATTTCGAAATCAAATGTACACTTTCATGCTTCTTCTCATTACATGTATATATCCCAATGTAATTAGAGGGGAACTGATCCAGAGCGATTAATGTTTCTCGCCAACAGTCTAATTACCAAACCAAACTGCAAGCTTGTCGGTATATGCTCCCTCGACCGTGACGGACACAGGGACTGGGCTTCTGGCCACCTTGACAAAATTTCTTCAACCCAAACAGCGGGACATTAGGAAGGGTGGATGCTCATCAGATGCTGTTACATGTATTTGAGAATACCCCCAGTAGTTCCTGTCTGATTGCAATAAAGTATACCAGCAGTGTATATGCTTTTCGGATTTTTTTAATGCATAGATGGCATAGTGACTGATCCAATTTTTCAATTTGATCTTATTTCTGTGTTTTTTTACCTCGATATTTAATCATGCCATGTAAACATATGATGTCTATTATATTTATGACAAATGAAAATGTACTTAGGTATATACAATTTTAACTTCAGTACACATCCAATGCTTATATGTATTTCTTATGCAACAATGAAATTCCGTTCGTATCCTCCAAACAGTGTCGGCCCATAACTTTTTTCAGGCAATTAACATTGCATGCAATTCAGCGATTACTATCCCCCTTTGCTGTAACCAGCTGAGTGTTTGGTGGTATAAACCTACACATGTTATTTGTCATCATTCACTTGATGGTCGATTAATGCATTTATAACAGGTATGATGGTAATACCACTCAGGTTACCCGCCAAAGGTTCCCATTTCGCATTTCTTGTGTCTGGAGTAAATACTCCGCATTATGAATTGATGGTCTGATGTGACAAATGTATTACATGTTATGTAATATGCTCATGGAACTGCAGCAAGACGAATTATCAGCTGAGATACAAAACAAACATTGATCAAAGGATTAACCGATAACACGCTGATTGATTAATTACTTTTTTCTTGCACAGTGGATTTGTCAAAAGGTAATGTTTATGTATGTAGATTTACTAATCTATACTGATTACACCCTGTCCTGTACCCTGTACCTGTGTAAAAACAACATCTTTCCTTCAATGTATTAACCGCCAGTAAGTTGATGGGGGTGTTCCTCTTTTGCCAGTCGGGCAAGTTGTTTATTTAAGGCGTAAGAGGATATAAGTCGATTTAATGCTTAATGGCTAATTAGATTACCTTTTTAAAGAATGGCGGACATCATGCAATTAGTTGACCAATGAGATTATACACCAATGTGAAAACTGAATCGATGTATCCCTTTTTCGGGTATTAGACTGTTAAAAGACACTTGGCATGGAACGGGATTCTTTGTCAGCTGCAGATCAATGGCATATTGTTCCTTTATGTGGAGGTAGTGTCCCATTTTTGACAGCGTCTTGGTCACTGATTCGCGAAGTTTCGCTCTCAAACCTGGGATAACTAGCTGCACCAATTAAGGGCAGTTATGTTAATGCAATCACCTGAGAGAAGTACAGAACAAGTAAAATTCTTCAACACTAATACAAACTAATACGAGACGAACTGCCAGCAGGAATGGTACCATTATATGGAGATATCAGTGCCTGAAAACAGCCTCAGTCACTACAATAGCAGATGGGACTGTTGTCAGAAGAGGGGACAAACAGCATACACATCCAGACCAAAGCTCTATTGGCTCCTATATCCAAATTTGAGGCTGTCAAAATCGGGACTTAACCTATGTGGATATTGATGGATACATTCCTCGAACAAGGTAATAACCTGACATTGTTGCAGACTTTAGTCGGTTTTATTTCTAATATTTGCATTTTGTTTTCATTCATTTGTGGTAGCATTCAACAGAATCATTTGTTTTCGCCGTAATGAGACAGACAACATACACTAGGTCATACCTAGGGTGTGTGTGAAATATGATTCTTGTTGGCATTCTATAAAATGTCTAGATATTACAGTCATGTTATAAATACGCTATAAGTATAATCGTATGCTTTTTATTAAGTTTCAAAATGCATGCCAAATATGGCAATATAATAATTAGGATTATAAGACAAAATATATAGACATACATTGACTTCGTTTTTTTCAGTCCTGACATTTTTTACCACTGGCAGATGATTAAACTTCAAAGTGTTTTCATTCCATTTTCAAAATGATGGAAATATTATCGAGTAAAAAAGATTTTATTTTTGTTGATCAATCTACACCTATACGATCAATTGCGCATGCGGGTTGCGCAGCAAAGGTCACGAACCAATCGAAAGTACTGGGATATCATCCGGGTACTCAGGGGAGAAAAGCAATAACAAAAGCAACAACCAGTGCGCGGAAATTGCTCTGGATCAGTGCCTTGTTAAATGTGTTTACCATATGATTGTTTTGATCATGTTTTTACACGGTCGGCTTCAGTGTGCGATGTGTTCACTTCCATCAACCACCAGCTTGTAATAACACGTCACATGAGATTAGCCATGTGCTAAAATAACACCCAAACTTTAAAGCGTACCCCTTGTCAATGTCCTGAGCCTTATAAGAATCGAAAGGTCGGCTTCCTGAGTCGACATCTCAAACTATGGTATATAAGTGGTAATAATTCCCGAGCATTAGAGAACAGATTGGCTTGTTTGGAATTTAATGCTTTTCATAAACTAGAATCTCATAAGCTATTTGTCTCTGGAATCATCTGTAATATGAACTTGTGTAGTGGTCTCTCTAGAAATTATTTAACGTTATCTAAAATTAAACATTTAGTCACCTTTTATTGTATATGACCAAATTAATTAGTTACACCAGGGAGACTCTATAGTATCCCTGGTTACACTATGAAGTTTTTTAAGAAGGGATTCATTTGGGTTCTTTTTTGCCCCAGTCCGCCTGTGTGTGGACAATATAACCAATTATCTATTATTAAGTTCATGATATTTCGTGAATACACTAACTGCATAACACCGTCTCTGACCACAAACCCAAACGGGTTGCTCTCTATTCGCTCACAGTCTTAAAACAACATTTCATGGTCTGTTGACTGTTGATTTCGCAATGATAAACCACCTAAACGGTCCATCCCTTGTGTCAGGTGTTAATTAGAGGGTACCATTAAAGAATGTATTCTACTACAATAAGCCTATTATTCCCTGGCAAGGGTTCACTTTTATGACATGTAATAAACCTTGGCCAGTCAGTCAGTGGGTCCGGTAAACTTTTATTTAATCAATGATGTAACGTAGGTCTATGTAATTTGTGTTTATGCAAACCGTGACAGGTCAAAACATATTTGCGCTTTTGTGGATAATAAGTAAACCATACACTTAAAACTGTATTTTGGAAAATGCTAGCCATATCAGGGCAAATATGACAGTTAATGCCAATTTTTGACACCTAGAACAACAAGGATGCAGACGAGAGAAGTTATACCAGGAATAATCTACAGCGTCTTATAGTCTCCCTGGTTATAGTTGATCGCATAGGAGGACGAATACACTCCTAGGAGGACGAATACACAGTCTATACACTCACGGGGATCCTTGGGAAAAGGAGAAACTGAAAGAAGTAGTGGTAAAATCCTTCCTAAATTTCCAAAGATTTCCAAGCCTTGGAAATATCATCTTTCCAATTTTGGAAATTTTTGGAAATATCATCTTTCCAAATTGGAAATTTTGGAAATCACCATTTTTTCTTGTGTTACCATATCTCTTTTTAATGAATGTGAAGATACATAAATTTACGAATCTATGTAAATATGTTATGTATCTCTCCAATGTGTCAGTAGCTCTGTTGATGTAAGACACATTCCTAAAAAGGCAATAAAGTATTATTATTAATAATGTAGCCCAGACAGCGAATGGGACTTCTCCCAGGAAGCGCTGCCTAGTCGAACCCACCAAGAACTTTCCGGAGAATATGGAGGCTCCCCAACACTGCAACCTTCTGCATTACACAGGGTGTCAGAAGGGCTGTGCTCCTTGTAGAGCACCCAGGTATTCTCCTGATCTGCGCCAAGATATCAGAAGGTACCTAACCAAGGGCACCAAGAACAATGGTGAGCCTGACAACAGTGTACTTGGGATGCAAGCAAGACATTTCAAAGGTGACGTCCGCATATTTAGCATGTTTTTCCTGAATCTTGCCAATTACATAGCTGTCAAAAACGACAGAAAATTCAATAATATAAATAATTTTCTTTGGCTTTATGAAAAAAGACAAGATCAAGTTTGTTGGCTGGAATTCTTCTGAGGCTGTATATGGGCCTACTCTAAAGAAGTTTTAAAACACCATTTGGACCTCGGAGTCAAAGCCACAGGCTTGGCGAAGACGGTAATCTAATCACCGAGCCATGCCATCATGTCGTTTAAGATATGCTGTTTGTGCATTCACTTACAAGGTGTTGGACAGTCTCTGTAAATTAATTGTATAATCGATATTTCATATTGATGTTTTCTTTAAGAATCACATTTTGGCGATTGCGAGTGGAAAGTGACTGGTCCTGAGCAGCAACATGGAAGCTCTCAGTTTCATTTTTAAGACCCACCGACTGCATCCAGGCGAAGGAGTCTGTTGAATTACTGTTCAGTTCCAAACGCTGCATGTACACACGATGCAATGGTTTCTTAGAAAGCGTCTCCACAAACCACCAACTCTGGGCAGAGTTGTTGAAAGACTTCTCTGGTTTACTCCCTTCGCTGTACCGTTCAATAGGATATCGCCATTAAAAATAAATCAACCTTATGTTTTAGATTCTGTCCAACAACCTTGGAACGCTTCAAATAGCTATTGAATTCCTTGCTTTCATCATGAGTCTTGACATGCATCACCAGAGAATCATCTGATACGTAAAAATGTGCCAAAGTACACAATAGAATTCCATCATGAAGACCCTCCACATTAATCAAACCCTGTGCTCCATAATTGATTAGCATATATCAACGATTAAGAGAGGAACGAGGGTGGTGGGCTCTATTATCAGAAATGATCCTTCTGGTCATTCGGTCAACACTCTGAATGTCTTGTTTTGTCTAATCAACAACTCCAAAGGAATAGGAAAGGATTGGCACAGCAAACGTATTGGTGGATTCGATCCTGTTTTGAGCGTTGAGCTCAGAGCTCCAGATTTTCTTTAACCGAGATTTATACTCGGTCCGAAGTTTGTCTTGAATTGGGGCATTCTGGAGCTTGTCTCGAACTTGCATTCCAAGATAGGTGTAGGCCTGATCTTCCACATGATGCTCAATGACTGCTCCCCCTTGTAACTTGACCGATCCATCATTAACTACCTTGCCACGTTTCAAATGAAGAGTGTTACATTTGTCCAAATTGCATGCAAATATGGTTAGAAAAGGACCCGACAAGGAGAACCTGCTCTTTCAAATTGATATCTCCTCTGGCAGAAGTTCGATGTCATCCATGTAAAGGAAAGGGGCAAGAGGTTGGGGATCTGCGCTGAGAAGGTCTGGGATGGTAACCCTCCTCTTTATTGAGCAGAAAGCTCAAAGGATTTAAAGACAAACAAAAAAGCAAAGGACTAAAAGAATCCCCCAGGAATATACCCCTTCTGAACAGAATCCGAAGTCTGCACCTGCCCTTGCCAGTACATCTCAAGTTGAGTCGACCAGCAACTCATTAAAGACTTGAGTAAATCAAGTAGTCCCTCAGGGAGGTCAATACAATGAAGAGACTTGAAAATCCATTCATTAGGGACAGGGTCACATGTTTTTGTAGTCAATCCAGCACATGGAGAGGTTTTGGTGATATATTTTAGCCTCTTTCAAAACCCTTTTTTTTGTACAAGAAGTTGATCCGTGCACCCCAACACCCCTTCCTTGCTCACTTCTGCTCTCTACAAATTATATCATTGGAAGAGCAGTAAGATTATACAAGTGTTGTCAAACACCCTGTGAATATTTAATTTGTGTGTATTCAAACATGTAACAGGGCGAATGTTTTGGGGATCAGTCGAGTATCCTTCTTTTGAAGGAGTATTGTGTGACCTTTGCAGAACCATGGAGGAACATCACTTTTGTCTAGAAGAGAACTGACACAGGTGAATAGTTTCGTGTACTGGTTTCGAATGCCATCAGGCCCTGGAGCTGTATTAGATTTGAACTTTTGATAATAAATATTGGTATGTTTTTTTTTTCTTTTTGTAGGAGAGATGGCGACCTCCCAGAAGTTGACAGAACACTTACTGACATTGGGTCAGGACACGGACAAGCTGTGTAGGGCACTTGAAGCTGGGCGAGATACACGTCCAGGATGACGACGTCCTGGACCTGAAGGCTGCTCTTGAGTTACAGGACACCATTAACGTGGGAGTTCATGGAGATGCAGGTGGAGCATACCCCTATGACGTGACGATACTAGAGGTGAATGGTATAGACACAGTGGTAGTTACAGACAGCATCAACAAAAGTGTAAAGTCCTTCTACACCAGGAACAGTCAACCAGGTCACAGCAAGCTCAGTCTGGAAGGTGAACCATGGGGTATAACAAGGCTGAAACACAAGCAGGTGGCTGTCACGGTGCCGGATACTAATCAGATTGTAACAGTTGAAGTGAACCCTGACCTGGTGCTGCTGTCGACAATCACAACCAGCAAGCAGTACTGGGGTATAACGTCTCTGACACCATCAGCACTAGCAGCAAGTGCCGAGTCCCCACCCTGTGTTGATATCCTGGATATGTCGGGACACGTGTTGAAGTCAGTTTGTCCAGACCACGAAGGTGGAGACATCTTATTGTATCCCTGCTTCCGCTGTACTACGAGGACGGGAAACATCCTGGTGTCTGACAATGGAACCAAGTGTGCTGTGTGTCTGACCCTCGAAGGTGTGTTCAAGTACAGACCTACAGGAGACACAGTACTGAAGGATCCTCTTGGTATCACAAGTACCAGCACAGGTGACATCCTGGTGACAGACACCTCACAACACAGAGTCATCCATCTGACAGAGTCAGGACAGTTTGTTAGAAACATACTGACATCACAGGATGGTGTCCACCATCCACGGGGACTGTGTATTGGTGGTCGTGGTCTTATGTACCTGTGTGCATCAGATGGAGTGAAGGTGTTTACATGCTGTAAGTGAGTGAACGTGTCACAATCCTTCCTTTCAATTACACAAAATTATATGTTACTTGGAGGGATATGATCTGATGCACTCTGAAATAACTTTTTACTCTTGTGCTTAAACTTATAGTCTAAACATTTCACTGAACATTGCCCTCTGGAATTATAATATCATATTACTCTTGAGTTTAGTCTTATAGTCTAAACATATTTCTGATTAATGTGTAAATTGTTTTCGACACTATATGGCTGAAATACTGCTGTTGTGACGTTAAACATCAACTCATTCAGTGACTCACTCACTCACTCTGACAAATCATCCATGACTTCGATATGAATATAACGAATCATACCTGTTGTAGAAGGACACACCTTGAGATGTAATGTGGGGCGGTGGGGTAGCCTAGTGGTTAAAGCATTCGCCTGTCACGCCGAACACGATTCTCACATTGCTGGAATATTGCTAAAAGCGGCATAAAAACTCACTCACTCACTCTCTCACCTTCCTTCCTTCCTGCAATGTGATGGGCATTAGTGGAAGTCTCTGAGGCGTGTTTTGACGTTGACGTACACGTCGATCGACTTCATCCCATGGGTGTTCTGTCGGGTTTAGATCTGGTGATCGGGAAGGCCATGGCAAGACACTGACGTTAGAATTGGCAAGGTAGCGGACCGTGACGCGTGCTGTATGTGAAGTAGCGTTGTCTTGCTGGAACAACTCCGTCGGTCCATAATCGAAAGTATGTGACGTGCAAGGACTTTACCGATTTGCTGATTCCCCCCTTAAAGAAATCAGATTTTTGTGTACTTGATATGACATCCCACACCATGACACTGTCTCCACCGAATCTGTCGAATGCAATTAGAGACAAAACGTTCATTTCCTCTGCTTACTTGCTCTTTTCTCTGTGATGTTTAGGGGAATATTTCCTCAAACGCTTCCAAAACAAGGGGAAAAGTTTAAATTGCCACCTTTTTTGCTGAAGCTCTTTACAATCACCAAAAGATGACGTTTTGGAATGTAAGTTGTATACATTTATATGTGTATTAAACACCTGTCATTATTCTCTTCTCAACAGACATGTTGTGTGATCTGCACTACAGGGCAATAATCTTTTTGCACACCTGTCACAACTTACATACGTTATTCTGATCACATTTATGCCGACGGAAGTTCCGATCTTGTGGTTGCAGACGCCGGCAGAAGGTAACAAGCTGTGGAGGTTAAATCGGTATTGGATGGGGGGGTCGTATTTCATCGGTACCTAGAGTAGCCAAACTAGTCAAGGTTTGGCAGCCGTTGTGACCAACCGATTACCAATTAGATACAGTAAACTACTATTGCACGCATACACATGAATTGCTTTGCCAACTTGTGACTGTGATCTTTGAAGAGCAATAAAATACAGCAAACGAATGAATATTTTATCATAGGGAGTGAGTTTCGGTTTCACGACGCTTTTAGCACTTTTCCAGCCAAATCATTGCGGGGGACATTAGAAGGGGCTCTACACATTGTAAGTGTGTGTGTGTGCGTGCGTGCGTGCGTGCGTGTGTGTGCGTGTGTGTGTGTGTTGTTAATAGATACATGCAGTGTTTATACCAACGTGTACAGTTATATACACTCTGCCTGTTATCATTCATTCACCAGATGAAGGAGTAAGGATATACTCAGAAACGTTGTGCTCCTCATAATAAAGAAGTTGACATCCATAAAACTCTCTAAAACATTCCAAGCCAATTTCGCTCAACCATACTTTTTAATCGTAGTATATTTGTTATTTTAAATTTCGGCTAAATCTTCCTACCATCGCCAGCGGCTGAAGGGAAGGTGTAAATCCAACTAGGGTCCATGCAGGCAGCAAAAGTAATGTAAGTCCCCATGGTTCCTAGTATGGTGATCTACCTTCAGCTGTTGGCGATCTATAGCCTGTGATTTATAACGTATTGTCTACTTTAATTAAAATGTTTTAGTTTTCCATGCTAGTTTTATATCTATCTGTGATGCTCCAGTTATTTTACAGTCCGTCGATATTTCTCGTCACTATATGGCTGAAACATTCCCGAGGTGACGTTAAATTTTAACTCACTCACTCACTCATCAAACTCTATTCCTTGTGTGTATCACTTCTAAATGCCATTCAAAGACCTGACGTGTAGATATACATAATGTACTTGACAACATACAAGAGAGCTGTTGATATCATCAGCTGTTCAAGATCACTTTGGGCAACTAAGTATTTGTCTGAAAACGGTTACAATAGAAAACGTGTGTGGAAATTCAGGATTAGGTTTGGCCATTAACTATGGTTTTATTGTCGTGTAATCAACCAATGCCTGGCTGAAATCAAGGGCAAGGATATATAGTATTTACATTTGACTTGTCAGTGAGTCAGGGTATGCGTCAGTTACCATGATGTAGTGTATATCAAATACTGCCTGGCTGAAATCAAGGGTAAGGACATATTGTATTTACACTGGACATGTCAGTGGGTCAGGGTATGCGTCAGTTACCATGATGTAGTGTATATCAAATACTGCCTGGCTGAAATCAAGGGTAAGGACATATTGTATTTACACTGGACATGTCAGTGGGTCAGGGTATGCGTCAGATACCATGATGTAGTGTATATCAAATACTGCCTGGCTGAAATCAGGGGTAAGGATATATTGTATTTACACTGGACATGTCAGTGGGTCAGGGTATGCGTCAGTTACCATCATGTAGTCCATGATGAGTGATGAAGGAACAGTTCTGTCTGTCCAGGCAGATGTGCGTGCGTTTGTGAATGGTGCCCTGCAAGTCTTGGACCATCTGTTACTGAAACCAATAAGTATCAAGGAGATCCCCCTGTATCACACTCACGACTAGTGGTAGTGTAGCATCACGGCTAGTGGTAGTGTAGCCTCACGACTAGTGGTAGTGTAGCCTCACGACTAGTGGTAGTGTAGCCTCACGACTAGTGGTAGTGTAGCCTCCTTTCTAGTGGTAGTGTAGCCTTACGGCCAGTGTTAGCGTAGCCTCATGTCTAGTGGCAGTGTAGCCTTACGACTAGTGGTAGTGTAGCCTCACGACTAGTGGTAGTGTAGCCTCACCACTAGTGGTAGTGTAGCCTCACGGCTACTCGTAGTGTAGCCTCACGGCTAGTGGTAGTGTAGCCTCACGAATACTGGTAGTGAAGCCTCACGACTAGTGGTAGTGTAGCCTAACGACTAGTGGTAGTGTAGCCTCACGTCTAGTGGTAGGATAGCCTCACGACACAACTGGTGGTAGTGTAGCCTCAGGACTGGTGGTAGTGTAGCCTCACGACTAGTGGTAGTGTAGCATCCTTTCTAGGGGTAGTGTAGCTTCACGGCTGGTGGTAGTGTAGCCTCACGGCTGGTGGTAGTGTATGGTCACGACACGACTGGTGGTAGTGTAGCCTCACGACTAGTGGTAGTGTAGCCTTACGGCTAGTGGTAGTGTAGCCTCACGGCCAGTGGTAGTGTAGCCTGACGACTAGTGGTAGCGTAGCCTGACGACTAGTGGTAATGTACCCTCACGACTAGTGGTAGTGTAGTCTTACGTCTAGTGGTAGTGTAGCGTCATGACTAGTGGTAGTGTAGCTCCTCGTCTAGTGGTAGTGTAGCCTTACGTCTAGTGGTAGTGTAGCGTCATGACTAGTGGTAGTGTACCTTCTCGTCTAGTGGTAGTGTAGCCTTACGTCTAGTGGTAGTGTAGCGTCATGACTAGTGGTAGTGTAGCTTCTCGTCTAGTGGTAGTGTAGCCTTACGTCTAGTGGTAGGGTAGCGTCATGACTAGTGGTAGTGTGGCCTTACGTCTAGTGGTAGTGTAGCCTCACGACTATGGTAGTGTACCCTCACGACTAGTTGTAGTGTAGCCTCACGTCTAGTGGTAGTGTAGCCTCACGACACGACTGGTGGTAGTGTAGCCTCACGACTAGTGGTAGTGTAGCCTCAGTGGTAGTGTTGCCTCACGAGTAGTGGTAGTGTAGCCTCAGGACTAGTGTTAGTGTAGCCTCACGTCTAGTGGTAGTGTAGCCTCATGACTAGTGGTAGTGTTGCCTCACGTCTAGTGGTAGTGTAGGCTCACGACACGACTGGTGGTAGTGTAGCCTCACATCTAGTGGTAGTGTAGCGTTACGGCTAGTGGTAGTGTAGCCTCACGGCTGGTGGTAGTGTAGCCTGAGGACTAGTGGTAGTGTAGCCTCTCGAATAGTGGTAGTGTATCCTTACCACTAGTGGTAGTGTAGCCTCACGGGTAGTGTTAGCGTAGCCTCACAGTTAGTGGTAGTGTAGCCTGACGACTAGTGGTGGTGTAGCCACACCACTGGTGGTAATGTAACCTCACGTCTAGTGGTAGTGTAGCCTTACGGCTAGTGGTAGTGTAGCCTCACGTCTAGTGGTAGTATAAGGTAGCTCTATTTATTTATCACGCGCTTATATTGAGAAGAGATTCAATGTAACGTGTGTGTCGCATGTTGTATATGTTGTACATATCATACATATTTATTCTGTATATGGGCCTCTGGCCTTCATGCAATAAACTGATACTAGTGTAACCGTACGACTAGTGGTAGTGTAGCCTCACGACTAGAGGTAGTGTAGCCTCACGGCTAGTGGTAGTGTAGCCTCACGGTTATTGGTAGTGTAGCGTCACGACTAGTGGTAGTGTAGCCTCACGCCTACTACAGGTGTAGAGCAGGTAGACTACAGATGTAGAGCAGGTAGACTACAGATGTTGTGTGTACGGTCAAGTGACATACGTCTGAGCTGCCTTCTGTTCAACAAGATGAACACCTGTTACTGGATTGACTTGACAACTGAGTGGCGAAAGGGAGATAACTCGTGATGACGTATTTATATGGAGCAATAAAATACAGTGAGTGTGAGTGAGTGAGTTTAGTTTTATGCCGCACTAAGCAGTATTCCGACTGTGTGGCGGCGGTCTGTAAATAATCGAGTCTGGACCAGGCAATCCAGTGATCAACAGGATGAGCATCGATCTACACAATTTGGACATGTCAACCAAGTGAACGAAACTGACCACCCGATCCCGTTAGTCGCCTATTACGACAAGCGTAGGTTACTGAAAATCAATTTTAACCTGGGTTTGCAAGGATCCAATAAAGTGCAGCGAACGAATGAATAGTTTATCACCATTTGAGCTGTTCCCGTGTGTTGTAAATAGATTTTTACAGTTTACATGCCTACTTGATGGTCAACGAAGCACTCAGTTTTCCAGCCACATGTTGATGACGGCAATCTGTATATAGTCGAGTGTTGGCCGGATAAACGAGTGGTTGCGATTATGGCAGCACCCAAGCAGTCCGTGTATGACAACAATTATTCTTCCAAGTGACGGAGCCTATTCATATCGTCCGACGTACGACAGACAGACGTTCCTTGATCCTTGATAACCAGAATCTCATGTGGAATGAAACATACGGTTCGTGACCTATGTTAACCACATGTCAATCTTGACCAATCTGTACACAAGTCTGTGACTGTACCGACATCATTCAGTTATCTTGAGGGTCAACGTGCGGGTGTCATGTCCAGGAGCTCTGACGGTCAGGAGCCCTTCACTGATACCAGCACAACACAATTCTCGTCCGGTATACTTCCGTATTTACTCTTAGATATTAAACGTCAGTACAAATAAATGTGAAGTCTTGACGTTCCTCAGAAAAGTTAGTGAGTGATTTAACACCACATTTAGCAGTATCACTGCGGGGGACGCCTGAAAAGGGGTTCATACATCGTGCCAGTGTTGGGGAAGCGAACCCGGATGTTCCGAGTGACCAGCTGACGAGTCAATATGAACGTTCTCCAAGATTCAATTGCTTTTCATATGCAAATCAACCAACAGACAACATGTGGAGTGTAGCACATTCACAATAAGATAACGGCGTGATTTATTCCTGGGTGAGTGAGTGATTCAGTTATGCAGTCATCCAGCAATATCACGGATTTAGTTAATAATATCACAGCCATAAGTCAGCAACCAATAAATAAGGGAATCGTAACACTGGGCGTTCAAATCGATTTCAAAACACAATCACCCATTCGGCATCACTCGTCCTTTTCCGTAACATGCAAACAGCATGTCCCTGAATGACACGAGTTGATCCGGAAGTCGCCTGGTGCACAGTTTCCCTCTACACCGGTTACCTGGCTGTCTCAGGTAAGTGTGTTGTCACAGGGGCTGTGTCTATTCCAGTTATAACGCTACACACCTGTCCTACTGTGTACAGGTAACACTACAATGGTTCATCTAACTGTTGGGTCATCTCCAGGCACATTCTCAAATCCGGGCACCTGATATACTGCAATATTTAGACTGAGCATAGTGTATGAAGTGTCTACTTTCATTACTTCCTTGATCGGTCTGTTGACTTCATTACTGAAATCTTTCCCGATGTATGTTGATGTATGTATCATGTGTGTATGTTAAAGTTATTACTGAATTGATCTTTGATAATTGCTACAGCACAAAATGTGGTAAAATCCCTCTACATTACCACATTATCTGACATGTGATGTACCGGAATCCGAACTTAACGTCTCCTACTTTCGATATGGTAATGAGCGGGTATCGCCATGTGACACTTTACACGGTGCAGAACTGCATGTTGTAAAGCTTATGACGGCGATTTGCAAAGATCCATTGACAAGGTGCTCACTGACAGGCTACATATTCATGGTGTTCCGTGACACCAGAACATAAACAGTCTGTTATATACACACTGTCAACCTCAGAAAATAACAGATTCCCTTAGAAAAATAGCGCAACTCATACAACAGCACGGGGGACCGACCACATAACTTTCATGGCAGTGTTACATGAACTAAAAAGTTCTCATAAACATTCTTTTTGTAGCTCAACGGTTCTAGTATGTCAGGCAAGAGAGGGAATTTACAAGTTGGAAATAATCAATAATAATCAAACCAACAGACCGTCACTTCATCCAGTTTCAAGCTTCTAACGCTTCTACAATACAGGATTGTTTGTTCGTTCGGTGCACTAAATTGTGAAATATGTGAAGTAATGGATGTTCTATATTTTACGTATGACCAGGAAAAGAAAAAGAAAGGCATACAGACAGAGAGAGAGACAAACGCGCACGCACACGCACACGCACACATCATATACACACAATACAGACGGGTCAGTTTAGATGCGTCTACGAATGTTTGCTCTCATTGTCGATAGGATCTGCGTACGTCTGGAATTATGTTTTAATTTAGCTGGATTCGTTTATTGTTTCAAGTGCAGGATCCCTTGACTCGGCTTTTGTAGCTTCAGACCTGTCTGTATATCAGGACTACAAATATGGTCGGTGTTGGTGTGATGAATGTTGTGGGTTGGACAGTGGATAGTGGATAGTATGTTCATGTCGTGCCTGTTGTCGTTTTGTAGGAGAGATGGCGACCTCCCAGAAGTTGACAGAACACTTCCTGACATGCACCATATGTACAGAGGTGTTTGACAAGCCCTGTACACTTGTGTGTAATCACACCTTCTGTCGGAAATGTGTCGTCAACTACACCAAAACCAGACCAGAAGCCATCAGTGCCAAGTCTCTCCTGTGTCCATGCTGCAGGAAGATGACGAAAGTGTCTGACCCTGAGAGACCAGTGGAGGAGTGGGCGGATGACGTCAAGCCTATCTTTGTCATCCAGGGACTGTTGGACTCGTTTGGGCCTGGATCTAAAGGTGAGTATTTGTGGGTTGTACTAATATACGAGTTGTTTGTGATCAGGTAACAGGATAATTGATTATACATAATGGGAACATATGCGGACCTTAGAAGATATTTAGCAATTTGTGGCTCCTGTGATATATATAAAACTGTTCCTGATGTTGTTTGTAAGGAATGAGTACAAAACGAACATGTACAGTGGACATGTGTTTCTCTATCAAGAGACAGTATGTGAGAGGCGACACGACTCAAGATCTACCTCAGAAACATTATTCTTCATCCGAACAACAACGGATGAGACAATTCAAAACATATTTACATTACTGAGACGTGTTCTGATGTTTCTGATACATTTTCTCACCTCATAATGCGCCACATCTTGTCCTATAATACGTTGTGATGTCACGAGGTTAATATCACCACCTGAGTAAAACAATAACGACCGAACTTGCGCGGTCGATATTATTTTTCTCAGGTCAATAAAACCGATATCGATTCCCTCATACATTGTCTATCACTGTTTTAATATACCACATCTAAAGAGAAACGGGTTTTAATGTAAACTTTTAATGCACCCACTGTGCCCATCTATCCGAGTGATCTGATTGGCTGATCAGCGGGGAAGCCCTTCGTTCGGTATTCCTTGTCTATTTTAGTAACCCAAGTTAATATCGTAATTTATCAGAAAACTCAATATCGTGTTTTGTAGTCAATCATGTGACGGTCTTTTGACAAATCGTGGTACAGGAAAAATACTACCAATATAATACATTGTGATGTCACCAGGTTAATATCACCACATCTAGCCCTATAATACATTGTGATGTCATGAGGTTAATATCACCACATCTAGCCCTATAATACATTGTGATGTCACCAGGTTAATATCACCACATCTAGCCCTATAATACATTGTGATGTCAATAATACATTGTGATGTCACCAGGTTAATATCACCACATCTAGCCCTATAATACATTGTGATGTCACCAGGTTAATATCACCACATCTAGCCCTATAATACATTGTGATGTCACCAGGGTTAATATCACCACATCTAGCCCTATAATACATTGTGATGTCACCAGGTTAATATCACCACATCTAGCCCTATAATACATTGTGATGTCACCAGGTTAATATCACCACATCTAGCCCTATAATACATTGTGATGTCACCAGGTTAATATCACCACATGAATGAATGGTTATTTCAGATACAACTAACTGCAGTTATTGTAAGGAGGAAGGGGAGACAACTCCAGCTACATCTTGGTGTTCTGTTTGTGACGACGCACTGTGTGAACGATGTACACGGATGCACCAACGAATCCCCTCTTCCCGTCACCATGACGTAGTTGACCTGTCTGGAGAGACAAGGGTCAAGGTGAATAGAAAGGTCATGTGTAAAGTTCACAAGGACGAGAGGATCAAATATCTTTGTAAAGATTGTAAAACAGCTGTTTGTCAAACATGCTGCACCATCCATCACAGGAAATGTGACATGGTTGTTGAAATTGAGTCAGAGATTCCTGCAATGAAAACCGAGCTGAAAAGGAATAAAGAGAATTTGTTAAAGAAACACAATGAGATGAAAACACATGTTGGGAAAACAAAACTCCAGGGTCGGTGAAGAATTGGCGCTTCACCTACAAATAGAATCAAATATCAAGTCTGCAAGTCTCACAGCAATAGAGGTGATCAAAGTCAAGGAACGGAAACTTCTGTCTGAACTGAAAGAGATGTCTGACAGACACATTGGACAACTGAAGGCAGACATAAAGTCAGGTGAGATGTCAGTACAGATGTACCAACAACAGACTGAGCTGATAGACCAGGCTCTACAATCTGAGTGTGACATGGATGTGTATGAGATGTATCAGGGATGTGAGGCCGGTGATGTGGAGGCTGTCGGAGTCGTAGACGTGAAGGAGAAGGGAAGAATAGACAGGATAACATTCAGACAGGACACGGACAAGCTGAGTAGAGCACTGGAAGATCTCCATCTGGGTGAGATACACGTCCAGTATGACGATGTGCTGGACCTGAAGGCTGCTCCTGTGTTACAGGACACCATTGGACCTGAAGGCTGCTCCGTGACAGTGAAGGCTGCTCCTGTGTTACAGGAGACAGTAGCAGGAGATGCAGGTGGAGGAGACCCCACTGACGTGACGGTGTTAGAGGTGAATGGTACAGACACAGTGGTAGTTACAGACTACAACAACAACAGTGTAAAGTCCTTCTACACCAGGAACAGTCAGCCAGGTCACAGCAAGCTCAGTCTGGAAGGTAGACCATGGGGTATAACAAGGCTGAAACACAACCAGGTGGCTGTCACTGTGCTGGATACCAGTCAGATTGTAACAGTTGAAGTGAACCCTGACCTGGTGCTGCTGTCGACCATCACAACCAGCAAACAGTACTGGGGTATAACGTCTCTGACACCATCAACACTAGCAGCAAGTTCCGAGTCCCCTCCCTGTGTTGATATCCTGGATATGTCGGGACACGTGCTGAAGTCAGTTTGTCCTGGCCACAGAGGTGGAAACATCTTAAAGTATCCCTACTTCCTCTGTACCACGAGGACAGGAAACATCCTGGTGTCTGACTGTGGAACCAAGTGTGTCGTGTGTCTGACCCCCGAGGGAGATGTGGTGTTCAACTACAGACCTACAGGACACACAGCACTGAAGGATCCAGGGGGTATCACAAGTACCAGCACAGGCGACATCCTGGTGACAGACAACTCATAACACAGAGTCATCCATCTGACAGAGTCAGGACAGTTTGTTAGAAACATACTGACATCACAGGATGGTGTCAGTATCCATACGGACTCTGTGTGTTAGTGGGCGTGGTCGTATGTACTTGTGTACAGACAACGTAGTGAAGGTATTTACATGTTGTAAGTGAGTGAACATGTCACAATACTTCCCTTCAATTAAACAAAATTATATGTTACTTGGAGATATATGATGTGATGCACTGTAGGAACTTTGCACTCTGAAATAGTTTTACTCTTGTGTTTAATCTTATTGTCTAAACATATTACTGATTACTGTGTAAATGTTTTTGGTCAAAATATGACTGAAATACTGCTGATGTGTCAGATGTGACGTTAGATATCAACTCACTCACTCACTCCCTGGTGTTTAATCATTCTGACAAATCATCCATGACTTTTGATGTGAATGTGACGAATCATACCTGTTTTAGAAAGACCCAGCTTGTAATGTTATGAGGGTTGGTGGGGGTAGCCTAGTGGTTAAAGCGTTCGCTCGTCACGCCGAGGACCCGGGTTCGATTCCTTACTTGGGTGCAATGTGTAAAGTCCATTTCTGGTGTCCCCCGCCTTGATATTGCTGGAATATTGCTAAAACCGGTATAAAACCATGCTCTCTCACCCACTATAATGTAATGCAATATAAACAGTGTTTGCACTGAAACAATGAAAGCTGCAGGCCCTAAGGACCCAAAACCATAAAACGGTGTAGGTCCTGATCAGAATGTGTAGGTCCTATATTTTAATATGGAAATAATACTCTCAGTTATAGTCGGTACTTCTGTTTTCTGTTCAGATACATTGTCTCAATAACACCATATGGTACAAAATCATGTAGAATATTGCTATTTTGAGTTTAATCTAAGTGACTTTGATGAGCAATTTTATACTGAATTTACTAAATAGGTTGCATGTTTTATGGCATGTTTGTGATAAACCTGAACAGCTGTTACTCTTTTCTAAACAGACATGTGTGATTTGCCTTACAGGGGAGTCATCTTTGCTCACATTTTAAACAGTGTTCGATACAGGATCGTTTTCATCTAGTTGGAGCATGGAGCAGTTTAGAGTAGCCATTGTGGTTGCAAGATCACCATTTAGATAAGTACTACCAAACTGCTGATGTTAAACACAAATGTTCGATACCAACTTGTGATCGTGTTTTGATGCACAATCCGACAGCTCTGTTGTGGAGCGGGTACGTTGGTTTGACATGACAACTGTGCGGTCAAAGGGAGATAAGTCGTTATGAGATGTGTATGAAGAGCCATAAAATATAGCGAACGAATGACTATTTTATCACAAAGTGTACACTTTTGTGTGTTGTAAATAGATAATTCCAGAATACATTCCTTGATGTTCATCGGTGCTGCTGATGACGATATCTTTAAATACTCGAGTGTGGACTGGATGGAACCCCCGTGATTCCTATTATCGGCAGCATCCAAGTAGTCGGGGTATGACAAGAATTAATCTTCAATGTGACGGAGCCTGCTCATATAGTCGCACGTACAGCCACGTACAGCAGGCAACCAATATTCTTTGCCTGGAGGTCATATTAACCAAGATTCTTCACTAAGAGGCAAGCACAGAATTCACGTTAACTACGATTCCTCACGTGGAGACAAGCAAGGGCCCAGCGCATGTAACCCAAAAGCGCATGTAACCCTAAACCCAGTCTCAAAGACTAACCGTAAACAATCCTTCACATATTCACAGACACCATTTCGACAAGTGGAATTAAAACATCTTTCAAACATTTGGTTATTGGAACAACTTGTTAAACATGAAAGCGAATGTCATGTGAAGTTTGCTGTGTCAAAACAATCGAGGAGATGCTGAACGTTCTGGTTAGCACATTACGTCATGGCCACAAGACATGAGCATCCCTATTAAAGTACTGTCGGAAATAGATACTCTGTATCACTAAAATTTACACAATTGGAAATAGTATATGTCTAAATATACAATCGGCGTATCTAAATACCCACGCGATCAGTGGGATGCGTAATAGGATATACAGATAAGCATGTTTACTCGTAAAATCGGGCAAAACTTAAATAGCTGCTGAAAACAACAGATCAGACTATATATGGCAATTAGGTTGCTTAGCCTGGTATGACGACGCCCCGTCGACTCACCTGGCATGGAATATGGAATGCATGTGCTGCCTACAGGCACAAGGGGTCATCTCAAAGATGTTTATGCTGTTAAATATGTGTTGAATATGTCTCATCTATTGATTAACATTGCACGTGTCTTTCTTTCATAAAGTTTATGTTGAGATATGTAAAGAGTATGGAAAGCTTAAATCAGTCATCGTATTAAATGTCCATATATATAGGTGGCATGACCAGAAGATCACTGGAGTCATGACGACGGGTCTGACACGATCGACGTTAACGCCATGGTAGGGGTCACTGTTTCCGGTACACGGAGGTTATGATATCTGGCGTTATCCATAACGATGACGCTAGGATTGTCCAGACAGGAAAGGAGCTGATGTTCCATCCACTCAAGGAACGCCTCACCGTTCATCTGGTGTCCTGGTGTGTACTGGTTTTGCTTTTGAGACGACTGTCCCTCCTACATGTCAATAGCCATCAGGGCTGCACTCCAGGTAGTTCTATGATATACCCTGTCATATCTCAAAGAGTGGTTTTTCCCAATATCTGTCCCTCTCCTGCACAAAATACTTGTAGACAATAGCAATCAGCAATCAGAGACACAGGTGAGACAGGATATGCTGCTTCATCCAGGAAGTTTAACTTAGGTTCAGGTTCGATGATTTAAGGTCAATGAACTCTTGCTCAGAAAAAGATATTAGATCAAGGTTTTGATGAAACAACATCTGTGATAAAGTTTTCAGGCCCTGTGTGGTTCTCTGCTTTAACCATATCTCATTCAGGTAACCAATTGACCTGCCTTTGCATGTGTTTATGATGGGTCTCACAGGTGAGACAGGATATGCTCACATTTCCAGGGAACACCTGATGAACATCTCTAGTAAAGATTCACAACATGCTCACAATCGACCCTGTTCTTGTCAGAGTTTTTTGTGAACATGGAACGGGCAAGCCATAGGGCAAGCCATGTCTACCCTTTTCACTAACACCTTATACCAGGAATAATTTCTTGTTATCCGTTCATATAATCATCACCGCGAGTTGGCCAGTGGAGTCTGTCTCAGTAGTTAATCGAGACTTGATGGTCTCAGGAGTTGATGTTTTTAGATTATGTATACAAATAAAACTACGTAGATAACGGTAGAAGTGTCAATACCGACTCGATTATTTACGGACCGTAGCTATATAGGTGGAATATTGAAGAGTATTATCACATCTGCTGTAACTGTCCTGAAACATTGGAAGTATGCACCCGTCTTTATACAGTTATGCATCTTTTGATATGTGTGTTTATACGTTACATAGTTCCCAGGAGGAACCAACTAACCTTGAGGAAGGTAGTAAATGGTTTGTTGGTTATCCCACCTGGCAACCACTTCAGACAACAGTCACATGGAGCAAGGGCCCTGCTCCATCAGGTCCATCATGACTCCAAGCTTACTGTGAGGAAGGTAGTAAATGGTTTGTTGGTTATCCCACCTGGCAACCACTTCAGACAACAGTCACATGTTGTGAACTTTGCACCAGTACGTATTGCGAAAAACAACTCGACGGTTATTCCCGGGCAGATTGTCAAGACCTGATATCTGACTGAATTAAACATTTGGGCTAAGTTATTGTGGGTTGTACTAATATACGCGCCACACGTAGCCCTAGAATCATATCATGATGTCACGAGGTTAATATCACCACATGAATAAATGGTTATTTCCAGATATAACTAACTGCAGTTATTGTAAGGAGGAAAGGGAGACAACTCCAGCTACAACTTGGTGTTCTGTGACGACGCACTGTGTGAACGATGTACACGGTTGCACCAGCGAATTCCTCTTCAGGTCACCATGGCGTAGTTGACCTGTCTGGCGGAGACAAATGTCAAGGTCAAGAGAAAGGTCATGTGTAAAGTTCACGGGACGAGAATCTTTAATATGTTTGCAAAGATTGCCGAAACAGCTGTTTGTCAAACATGCTGCACCATACATCACAGGAAATGTGAGTTGTTTGTTGAAATGAGAATTTGTTAAAGAAACACAATGAGATGAAAACACATGTCAAAAAACAAAACTCCAGGGTCAAAGAAGAAACATCAAGTCTGCAAGTCTCACAGCAATGGAGGTGATTAAAGCCAAGGAACGGAAACTTCTGTCTGACCTGAAAGAGATGTCTGACAGACACATTGGACAACTGTGTTGATATCCTTTGATATGTCGGGACACGTGCTGAAGTCAGTTTGTCCTGGCCACAGAGGTGGAGACATTTTAAAAGTTCCCCCACTTCCTCTGTACCACGAGGACAGGAAACATCCTGGTGGGAACCAACTGTGTCGTGTGTCTGACCCCCGAGGGAGATGTGGTGTTCAACTACAGACCTACAGGAGACACAGCACTGAAGGATCCACGTGGTATCACAAGCACCAGCACAGGCGACAACCTGGTGGCAGACAACTCCTTACACAGAGTCATCCATCTGACAGAGTCAGGACAGTTTGTTAGAAACATACTGACATCACAGGATGGTGTCCACCATCCATGGGGACTGTGTGTTGGTGGTCGTGGTCGTATGTACTTGTGTGCATCAGATGTAGTGAAGGTATTTACATGCTGTGGGTGAACGTGTCACAATCCACTCTTTGCATTATGTATAGTTATATGTTACCTTGAGGGATGTGATGCACTGTAGGAACATTGCACTGTGAAATAACTTTTACTCTTGTGCTTAATCTAATCTTATAGTTCTAAACATATTACTGGTTAACTGTGGTACATTGTTTTCGTCACAATATGGCTGAAATACTGCTGTTGTGACGTTAAACATCAACTCCATTCAGTGACTCACTCACTCACTCTGACAAATCATCAATGACTTCGATGTGAATACCGTATAACGAATCATACCTGTTGTAGAAGGACACACCTTTGAGAAGTAATGGGGTTGGTGTGGGTAGCTTAGTGGTTAAAGTATTCGCCTGTCACGCCGAAGACCCGGGGACGATTCTCACATGGGCGTCCATGTGTGAAGCCCATTTCTGGTGTTCCCCGCCACGTCATTGTTGGAATATTGCTAAAAGCGGCATAAAAACTCATTCACTACTCCCTTCCTTCCTGCAATGTGATGGACATTAGTGGAAGTGTCTGAGGCGTGTTTTGACGTTGACGTACACGTCCATTGACTTCATCCCATAGATGTTCTGTCGGATTTAGATCTGGTGATCGGGAAGGCCATGGCAAGACACTGACGTTAGAATTGGCAAGGTAGTGGACCGTGACGCGTGCTGTATGTGAAGTAGCATTGTTTTGCTGGAACAACTGCGTCGGTCCATAATCGAAAGTATGTGACGTGCAAGGACTTTACCGATTTGCTGATTCCCCTTAAAGAAATCAGATTTTTTGTGTACTGGATATGACACCCCACACCATGACACTGTCTCCACCGAATCTGTCGATCTGTCGAATGCAATTAGAGACAAAACGTTCATTTCCTCTGCTTACTTGCTCTGCATGTTTTCTCTGTGACGTTGAGACGAATATTTCCTCAAACGCTTCCAAAACAAGGGAAAAGTTTAAATTGCCACCTTTTTGTGCTGAAGCTGTTTACAATCACAAAATGATGGCGTTTTTGAAAGAAATAGTTTTGGCCGCAGCTACATGAGTCCAATATTCTCAAAATCACCTATGC
This sequence comes from Haliotis rubra, assembly GCF_003918875.1. Classification (NCBI taxonomy): domain Eukaryota; kingdom Metazoa; phylum Mollusca; class Gastropoda; order Lepetellida; family Haliotidae; genus Haliotis; species Haliotis rubra. Next base: position 116,099 of record NW_025765691.1, read on the forward strand.
GTTTCTTTTTTGAAGAGTGTAAGAGTGTAAGATTTGATTAGCATTTGTTTTACTGAATTTTTAACATTAGTTGGAATCTAAGTTGTATATATGTGGTATGTGTATTCAACACCTGTTATTATTCTCTTCTCATCAGACATGCGGATCTGCATGACAGGGCAGTAATCTTTTGTGCACACCTGTCATACGTTATTTATGCCTACGGAAGTTCCGATCTTGTGGTTGCAGACGCCGGCAGAAGGTAACAAGCTGTGGAGGTTAAATCGGTATTGATGGGTGATCGTATTTCATCGGTACCAAGAGTAGCCAAACTAGTCAAGGTTTAGCAGCCGTTGTGACCAACCGATCACCAATTAAACTAATGCACATACTGAATTGCTTTGCCAACCTGTGACTATGATATCAATGAAGAGCACTAAAATACAGCAAACGAATGAATATTTTATCACAGTGAGTGAGTTTCGGTTTTACGATGCTGTTTCTCTCTTCCACCCAAATCACGTTGGGGACATCGAAGGGGCTTTACACATTGTAAATTGTTTAGAATCGATGTCGGGTCTTCGGCGTGTCGAGCGAATGCTTTAAGCACTGGGCTACCCGGACCCTATTTTTGACAATTGTTTAGTGAGTGTGTGTGTGTGCTCGCGTGCGTGTGTGTGCGTGTGTGTGTTGTAAAATATATACATTCAGTGTTTATTCCGACGTGTACAGTTATATACTCTCTGCCTCTTATCATTCATTCACCACATGAAGGAGTAAGGATATACTCAGAAACGTTGTGTTCCTCATAATAAAGAAGTTGACATCCATAAAACTCTCTAAAACATTCCAAGTCAATTTCGCTCAACCATACTTTTAATCGTAGTATTTTTGTAATTTTAAATTTCGGCTAAATCTTCCTACCATCGCCAGCGGCTGGAAGGGATGGTGTAAATCCAACTAGGGTCCATGCAGGTAGCAAAAGTAAGGTGAGTCCCCATGGTTCCTAGTATGGTGATCTACCTTCAGTTGTTGGCGATCTATAGCCCGTGTTTTATATTGTATTACCTGTTTTAATTAAAATGTTTTTAGTTTTCCATGCTAGTTTTATATCCATACATGTGATACTCTAGTTATTTTACAGTCCGTCGATGACTGGTTATTTACCTACTTATATGTATTGTGTATGTCCACCATTTCTCCTACTCTCCACTCCAGTACTACAAACAACACAACAGTTATATGGTATGTCATGTGCGGTGCACTCTTGTTTATTTCCACTAAACTCCATCATCATCATCATCATCATCACTGCCATCAACATTAACTCTACATCATACAAACTCAATCAACATATCATAATGATCATTGTAATATATACAACTTATGACACTGTCATTCGTGTGATATACAAACAGGATCACGTATTATCAGCTCACACCTTATACAAATGCTCGACGTTTTTCTCGTCAGCGCGCACAATATGCCAATACTCACACGTATTATCATGGCTCGTCAGCACGCACAATATGCCAATACTCACACGTATTATCACGGCTCGACAGCACGCACAATATGCCAATACTCACACGTATTATCATGGCTCGTCAGCACGCACAATATGCCAATACTCACACGTATTATCACGGCTCGACAGCACGCACATGTGCCAATACTCACCCGTATTATCATGGCTCGTCAGCACGCACAATATGCCAATACTCACACGTATTATCACGGCTCGACAGCACGCACAATATGCCAATACTCACACGTATTATCATGGCTCGTCAGCACGCACAATATGCCAATACTCACACGTATTATCATGGCTCGTCAGCATGCACAATATGCCAATACTCACACGTATTATCATGGCTCGTCAGCACGCACAATATGCCAATACTCACACACGTATTATCACGGCTCGACAGCACGCACAATATGCCAATACTCACACGTATTATCATGGCTCGTCAGCACGCACAATATGCCAATACTCACATCGTATTATCACGGCTCGACAGCACGCACAATATGCCAATACCCACACGTATTATCATGGCTCGTCAGCACGCACAATATGCCAATACTCACACGTATTATCACGGCTCGACAGCACGCACAATATGCCAATACTCACACGTATTATCATGGCTCGTCAGCACGCACAATATGCCAATACTCACACGTATTATCATGGCTCGTCAGCACATACAATATACATATTCTCACACGTATTATCATGGCTCATCAGCACATACAATATACATATTCTCTCACACGTATTATCATGGCTCGTCAGCACATACAATATGCCAGTACTCACACGTATTATCATGGCTCGTCAGCACATACAATATGCCAGTACTCACACGTATTATCATGGCTCGTCAGCACATACAATATGCCAGTACTCACACGTATTATCATGGCTCGTCAGCACATACAATATACACATTCTCACACGTATTAACATGGCTCGTTGACACGTACAATATGCCTGTACACAACATCAAACAGTGAAAGCAAAATCACTGAACACAAATGAACACATTTCATTCAGATGATAAAAACATACCCATAAACCGACCACAGGTTAATACTAGACTCGAGCGCACCGCAACTGGAGAATGCACTTCTGAACTCCCGCCTTTCCTTATAAACCCCATAACAGAGCCATCTAGCGGACATTCTTACATCAACAAGTAGTACTTTCCTACGCAAAGGAGGAAAATAATTTCAATCTTATTCGTTCCTCAAACGAAAGAAATTGTATTTCTCCTACTCCACTCAGTACTACAAACAACACAACAGTTATATGGTATGTCATGTGCTGTGCACTCTCGAGACCAAAAGAACGGGGGCTTGAAGACCCAAAGAAAGAGACACTTTCAATCTGTTTTCTACACTGACCTTTACATAGCCATCTTTAGCCCCTTCGCTCCTCCACCGTCCATGCCGTTTGAAAAGCCTATCAGGAATTCCCCGATTTGCAGCAACACTCGCCCCACCTGATCGCAAACCATAGCATTTAATGTCAGGCACATATGGTTTAAAGGCCTCAATAAACACTTCTCGTAGCCGAGTATATGACATTGATTTGTTATCTGATCTAAAACAATAACTTTCGTTTGTTTTGCACATATTCCTAAACACAAAGGAATCAGAGTCAGCGTTTTAGCAAAATGAAGATATTTCCAAAATGCCTTTCCAAGCACTTTACAGGACACATTTTGTATTGGTTCTACCAATAACCAGCCAGGCTCCATCCCGATACATCTGTTTTGAACTCTCGATTAAAACTGTCATATAAGCATCATAGAAGATGGGATCGTCATATTTCTACATTCAGTAATTCAGAGGAACGTAAGAAACCAGCAAAGCAAGAAGACACATAGATACAGTTCTCAAATTATATACACTAGGCTCAACGCATTTTATCATCAAACATCTTTTCAAGCAATTCTAACGTGATAGGCTCGATTTCTTCTTCACGGGTTTCGATAATTTTCCCCTGGCTGCTTCTAGTACATTAACAACTAGGGCATTATCAGTAGGAGACGATGGCCAATAATATTATGAAAGTGCCTAATGCTATAAAGGCATTTTGCACCGGCGAATAAGATTCTGATCTTTGTATCACGGATAAAAGATATACAGCACTATGCAAGGGACTTAACGGTAACACGGTTGGCATACCGTTAGTAATCGCCCATTCTTTCCATGCACGGAATCCATACTCGTACTTTTTGCACGTGGACGACGCTCTAGCATGAGACAAAAGAACCGGCACATCTCCAGCTATATGGCTCCACACTCGGGGTAGCGTCCCTATCTCCTCGGAAAACACGTGCAAAAATACATCTGTAAACACAAAATTCAATGTGAACACAAAGCGCCAACATTTGGAAATTTAAATTGCTCATACCAAACAAACCATTTCCTTGTCTACTCGGCACATATGCCTCTTTACAAGTGGGTAAATACACAATGTCCTTCACTTTGAAATGAATGAACCCCCGAACCCAGGACACAATAAAGGCCAAAAGTTTGCAGGGAATACCATTGAGGTACTATCAATGTGGCTTTACAGTGGCCTCTTAGCCAAAATGTTTTAACACCCTGGCCACTAAATACACTGGCGGTACTATCCAGTTATTTCCTTCCGTCCAGCTCATAGTAAATGCATCGACTCCTCGTGAACCCGGATTCCAAAACCTTGAATAAAACCTGGCGACTTTGTTGTTATAATATGGAAGCAAACAGGTCTACCTCGCTATGGGCCCCTACATGGAACTAAGGTGTTGAAAACATAGTCAGCTATACCCCAATCGTCTGTGTCTATGATTTTTACTGGGGTAATCAGCTCTCTCGTTCTCAGAGCGAGGTAACCACTGCATTTCTAAGTGAATCTGGCATTCAATACACAAGTGGAATATCTTCAAAGCAATGTTCTGCAAATGCTTCTGCTTCATAGATCCTTTGGATACAATAATGTCAACATTCTTGTTGTCGGTAAACCATTTGACTCTCTGCTATTTCAACTTGGACACAATACTCTGCATAACCATATACACAGCCTTTATCTCCTCGATGGGGTAGAGCTCTCAGCTTTAGCCTCATCAGGAGACCACTGACCATGTGACTGAACGTCACCAAATTGAACACAGTATCCACCATACCCGACATTACTTGCATCACTATATACAATCCCGTGTAACGGTATTCTGCTCTATCAAACACTTCTCAGTATAGTTTGCTTATGTTGCTTAACCAAAACTGAAGCTGTTGGATGCTTAGTTCAGAGAGAAGTACACTGTCATTCCATGATACAATATCAACAGTTTGCATGGACAACCACCTCGTCATAAGCTGAGCAACAGATCCGAGCACAATACTCATGTTTATTATCTGGCCCTAATTACAGAAGCAACTTTTCTAACTCGGGTACAGTCCCGTTAACTGACAACAATCCTTCAACACACTGCATAAGTTTGTCCACTTTCCTCTGTGGTATAGACCGAAGCCATTAAACGTGTATCAATGATAAGCCCCAACCATTCTAAACATTGGCACGGCTCCCCACAGTGATTTTTCTTAATTCTACGCTTAGGCAGGAGGCCTGAAGAAATGATATCCTGCTTTACAATATTCGCAACATCTGCGGTATTGTATTTAGAGTCACAGGCAAGGAGGCCATCATCTAAGAAGGTAACGATGTTATAACCCTTACTCCTCCAATGCTTTACTAACTGCCGAATTACCTTGTAAATACATATGGTGCTGAGGGACAACCTAAAAGGTAGTACAAGAAACTTATAAAACTTTCTAACCGTGCTCCTTCCTCTTCCATGCAAATCCAAAACTGAGTATATGATCTTCAAGGTATATCTAAATGATGGTAGGCAGAATGAATATCGAATTTAAACAATCGAATCATTTTTGTATATATAACAAAGCTGTCCTCCAGTCTTCATATTTGACCGATTCCTTCCATATATGTGTATTCACCACCGAGAGATCCAGGATCAATCTCTTTTACCTGAAGACTGAAACGGAAACAGAGAGGGGGTTTACGACTGTAGGTTTTGAGAGCATTCCAACAACCAAACCTTTTCGTACCAAATCAGCTATAGCCCTGCTGCAAAATCTTTATGCATTATTGCTTGCTTATTGTTGTTTAAATCCATATCAGGTGGAGTAGAATAAAAGGGAATCTTTGTAACCATTTTCTAGAATGTCAAGCACAAAGTTGGAGCAACCTATATTTCTCCAAAATTGTACACTGTCCCTTTAATCTATTGCTTCACTATGATATCGGCATGGGCCCTGCTCGTATTCAAATAACTGATCTGATGGATTCTGACAGGCAGATTTTTAATTTCACCACCTTGAGGCATTGTTTTGCACCACTCCACTTAGATCTGAGATAACTCCTGACTGATTCCTGAATTTGAAATTAATTTGTTAAAATTACATTTAAAAACTCACCTGGCTCTCTGGCCAGACTTGAAGTACCCTCTGCTTTAGGATTGGTCCAACTTCAACCAAATCTCGTCTAGCTT